>NC_056746.1:617717503-618017503 GCF_019279795.1 Protopterus annectens | reverse complement strand
AACATTGGTACCAGAGCATTCCTTTGCATTAAAGTCTTCAGATCCTGATTTATGTGAAAGATTAGTAGACCTCAGATCTTTCTCTACAACAGATTTTACCCCTGCAAAAGTATTATTCTTAAGGTCTTTTGATAAACTTGATGTTAAGCTAAGCTCCTTGGCAAGTACTTCTTTGTGAGATCTGCAAGGATACTCAGGGCTTTCCAGAAGATCAATCTCATTTGGAGGAACATTGCCTTCTCCCATAGATGATGCTTTCTGATTGAGCCTATCCATTTTCATACCTCCTTCTCTTTGAAGAGATGTTGTAACCAGGCAAAATCTGCATTTGCTGATCTTATCCTTTGTTTAACTGACTATTCCATCTCCTGTAATAGAACTATCTTGGTTACATCAGACTTGGATGCGAATTCATATTCTGCTCTTTGAGAATCACACTGCGGAGCATCCTGTTTTTATGTGGTAGGGATGCAGTTCTGCAATAAAATATATGAACTTCTTCTGGACAGGAGAAATGCCTTCTCCAGCTCTCTACCAGTACTACTAGATCAGCAGGGTAGGCCACCCATGATATGATGACCCTTAACTTCAACTTGGGCCATACATTTACAAGTCCAGCTCATTTCAAATACAGAAAAGATTCACAATCACATTTTATGGGAAATATAACACAGATAACCATCACCTATAGAGCTCAATGCCACAAATGCCTGACATTAGAACATCAACAAATTTAAGACCAGAATTGTGCACCATTACACAGACATTAGGCAAAAAAGATTTATATGAATGTGTAGTATTAGAAGTTTTCATCTTTATAGTAAGCAATCCACTACTGCAAACAATTTTTGCCATACTAACAAATTCAACGCTAGAGATGGTAACTTTACTTTTCCGATTTTCAGTAATTACTTTTCTGGCTATAGCAAGAATAGACCAAAGAACAGTCACTTGGGTTTTTGGAATTATCTCAGGAATGGGAGCATTAAGTTAAACTAAGGTTTTACAAATATTGCATCTATCTGACCATAGAGCTTATATAAAGTTATCAATTTCTTTCCAAAAAATGGAGATGGCTTCACATTCATATACCATATATGTCTAATCAGCAATTATATTAGGAATCACATCTCCAGTATTTAATTCTCTTTGATTTATACATGAGTATAATTTTATTAGGAGTGATAAAAGCTGTGTGTAAAACATTCCAATTGATAATTTTCCAATATAATGAGGATGTAGTTTTATCTGTAGATTTTAATACTAATTTCTTGTATTCTTCAGATAAAAATCATTATTAATTTTTGAGGAGTAGCTCCAATAGGAATTGTCTAAATATGGAAAATATAAATAAATAATTTTATAAATTTCGGACAAATATGATTTATTTTTCATTGCATTATTATTGATATTTATTAAGAATTCCAACAATTTGGGGAACAATTTATCTAGGCTAAATATCTTATTTAACTGTGTTCACAAAGTCTCTAAATATTTGTAAAATTAACCAATTCTCAGAATCTTGATTGCATTTGGATCTTAAATTTTCAACACTATATATATCAGTACCATTTAAGAATTGATGTCAATAAATTAAATTACTTTGTTCTTTCAATACTAGCATTTTGTTGAAGTTATGCATTTTAAGCAGTCATTTGTATATGCATTGGAAATATAGAAAAGATTAACACCCGGATTCACTAATATTCCATGCAGGACTGGCGTAGTCCTGCACAGAAGTGCCCTTGTAGGAGGAGGATGGCAGCACACCATGCATATAAATGAAGGCGCGCTGCCTGACCTCCCAGGCTTACATGGAGTGTGTACGAGTGCAGGGGGTGTGTTTGAGAGCAGAGCTCTCAGAATAAACATGCCTCTCCAATGTAGAACAGCAGAAAGTGGAAATAAATGAGTGAGACCGCTGATAGGTTTCTGCATATCCCCACCAACACTCTCCCATATGTAGAACAGCAACAGTACATATAAATAAACTTAAGAAACCCCTTTATATTTATTAAGAATCTGAGTACAGCTAACCATAGGTGCGTGGATGTGCTCAGTGCTTAGCTATGGTTAAAGTAGCTTAAAGGGCTGAAAAGGATAACAAGGAAGATATATGAAAATAAAGCAGCTCAGCAATAGTGTAGTGGGCAGCACATTCGCCTAACGAGCAGGCATTCCTGCTTCGAGTCCCACTGCAGTACCTACCATTTTCCATGTGAAATCTGTATGTGAACATTTTATTGCTGTATAACCTACAAAATAACTAAATCTGAACTGGAGTACTGCATTAAATGCACATGTGAAGTGTCAGTGTCATAATGAATAAGGCACTAGTAAGCAGGTTTAAGCACAAATAAGCAGTAGTAAGCATATATAAGAACTAGTAAGCATGTTTAAGTGCATTTGCACAGGGGTAAGCATTGCCTACACAGATTAAGCAAAGTAGAAGCTAACTGCATATAAGAAACTGTAACCGGAAGTTAGCAGTGCTTACCATCGCGCAAACCCACACATACCCGCTTAGAAGTGCTTTAAAGTGCCTTAATCACTCTTTACCCAACGGCTTGTGTTCTGCCTAGCAACAAAATAAACAGTCTCTGCAAGGCTCCAACCCAGAACCCTGTACACTACGGTCACAGTAGTTAACCACTAAGCCATCATAGCAGCACATAACAGTGAGGTTTCAACAAACAAATCCTCACCATAGGAAAATCAAACTGAACAGGTGAAATGAAACTATGTACAGTGTGATGTTGTATAACCTGCTACATAACATAAATATGTGAATTGGAGTACTGCAGTAAGGCCAGATGTGAGGTGTTATTGCCCAGGACCCCATACAGTGTACATACACATGAATCACAGATACCAGACACAGATATAACATGTAACAAATAATAAATCAATGTCAAAAGGAAAACATAATGCCAATTAGATATTAAGCAATGCTAAGCATTGCATGGGTCAGCTTACATGGTGCAAGCAATGTGTAGGCCAGCTAACTCAATCTGACCAGTGGTATGCCCCTTTAAGCAATGCCAATCTTAGGTAAGCAGGTGCACCCATAGCTTAGCCTTTTCAAAACTGTCCATTCATGGAAAAGTGCAGCAAATCAGGCATATTTAAATGCCAAAGGCAGGAATACATCCCATAACTGGTTGCAGCTTCCTACTGTAGTCAGAATGGCTGGAGTTGGAGAAGACACTCGATTTAGAGCACATCACTGGGGCATTATTGAGTCTAAATACATGGTGTGGCTCCTGGTCAAACAACATGAGCAGAGACTCCTGCAGGGCCAATACCAGGGCTCCCAGTATAAAGCGGAGGCCTGGGACAGTCTCACCCATGACCTCACTAGTGCCACAGGTATCCCCCAGACTAGTGAGCAGGTCAGGCATCACCATGCTGACCTGAAGTGGCATAAGGGGTGCTACTAGAACAGTGGATCCAGGAGTTCAGGCAGATGGATGATGCCCCAGTACTGAGTAAGTACCCATTCTACTAAGTACATAATAATTGCCTAGCTTGTGTATACTATGCATAGATATGGCTAAATGTCACTGTATTTCTCTGACAGCTGCAGATCAGAGGGCTGTGAACCAGCAAGCCCATGCCACTAGGCTACAAAGGCTGTGTTGTGAGACAGGTTAGTAATAATCCTGCATGAATTGTCATATCCTGTGAATAAAGGTATAACCCCTGGAGTGCATGTGTATACTCTGATTTAATATGTTGTAGTGTTGCATGCTATAAATACTACTGTCGTATTACGCAGTGTTGCCCACATGGTGGTCCGCAGATAAAATGTGTAGGAAGTTCTGTATAACAAGAGCTTAGTCATATTGTACAACTGAGGGAGACTTAGAGAGACAACATTGGAAAGCTTTACACCAATTCCCTGATAACACAGTGTACTGTGATGTTAACTGTAATATTTTTACCACACACAGCAGGGGTTTGAATCCCAGGAGTGGTTTGTAAGTTGTATGCATAATCATACCCCACAGCTGTACAGAATTTGTGAGAATGTCCAGATAGAATGCTGTATGCATAATTAGACCCAACAACTGTACAGATTTTGCTAGAATGTTCAGATAGTAAGCTGTAAGCATAATCATAAACATCAACTGTACAGACTGCATCAGAATGGTCAGATAGTAAGCTGTATGCATATTCATACCCCTCAACTGTTCCAATCTGCCCAGCATGTACAGATAAATGGCCCAAATCTGCTGCCTGGTACCCTGTTCCCCTGAGAAATCAGTGCGATGATCCAAGAAATGTAGGCAGCCTGTGATGACATATAACCGATAGTCAAACTTGTACATTGTCAGAGAATGTATATGAAAACAAACCTGTCATTGTAGCAACACACCCAAGGTGTATGAGATCAATTTGCATAATATGTCGCAGTAACACCTGCATCCTGTCAAGCCTCAACCAGAGTGTGTGCGATAACGGATTGAGGGGTATGTGTATAATGTCAACATGAAATCTTGAAGTATGTGTAGAAATTGTCAGATAGTGTTAACAAAGGTCTTCTCAACAGCTATAACAACAGGCAAAAGGCGTAGACTATACATTAGACACAGTCCATGTATATACTAATCTACAAACATACTATTGTACAATGTAAGGCCAATGGGTAGTGCAATAATACATGCAAGGGACAGATCACTGCAGTGACTAAGAAAGTTGTGAAAACTGCAGGGATATATCAATTGTTAATTGAACTCTCTCTCTTGCCCCCATCATATGTGCAACATTAACCCAATTATATATCTCAATGGGTATGTTTACTTTCCAAACTTATGTTGGGACATATGTCCTATTGGTTCATAAATATCCACATTTGGTTCTATACATGTGCCATGTTGAAATACACCCATACTGGTGGCCTGTTGCCATCAATAAAACCTGCATGCTGTTGTAATGGCCACTGCTGTTCCATATATGCATGTGTTCTGCTTGCTATGCAACTGGTTTAAATTTGGTGTCTTGGGTTAATGGGTATACCTATGCATGCTGTTATAACTAATCCTCAATGCTGTTGACTATTACTAACCCATATCTGTTCTTAAACTGCAGCACCACAGCTCGTATGGGACGGCTGGTCCCAGCAAACTCACCTGTCCCACCTCAGCTGTCCATGGCACCAGCACCAGCACATCTGGGGCCTAGCCTGGGACCTCCTCCTCTGTAGGCCCTGCACCACCTTCAGGTGGAACTGCCACAGGGGATTGTGCATGGCTCCCCCTAGGAGTGGTGGCAGAAAGGAATCTGTCACCTGCCATCAGGTCCGGGCCGTGGTGTGTAGGGAGATCGATAGGGCTTTTCGAGACCAGCTATGCCAGCTTGAGGGCCGAGTGGCACAATTAAAGGGTGAGCCTGCCCCTCCTACCCAGTCCCCAGCATGGCCATCCTTGGGGCTGTGAAGGTGCAGTGGTGACTGCCCATAAGGTGCGGACCTCAGTCCCACTGTTTCCATTTGGGGGCTCATGGGCTTGTGACTTCCAAACACCCCTCCCCGTTCAAGGTGTTTACCCCCCATGTGTCATATATCATCCCTGTATGCATCTTGTTTGTCTTGTCTATTAATCTACCCATCCTACCTCCCAAAATATGCCTACTACCCCTCCCCAACATCCCACTCTCACCTGAAAAAAAGGGCAATCTGTTCCCAGAAAACACATGTCCACTGGACACATGTAATCTGGTCTAATTGACATCACAACAAATTATTTCCAAATTCAGTGCATATGCACAGATGTTGCTGTAGAAAACCCCTTTTTTTTTTTTTTGAAAATTAGTGTGGGGTAAGCGGGAGTAAGCACGAAGCAGCAGTAAGCTAACTGAGTATGAGATACAGTACCATCATGCAAACCTGTGCAAACTTAACCACTCTGTATCCAACGGCCCTTGTTCTACCTAGCAACAAAATAAACGGCCTCTCCTAGACTCGAACCCAGGACCCTGCACACCATAGCCAAAGTGATTTACCACTAAGCCATGTCTGATATACATAACCATGATGTATTCAAAACAGATGAACCAGCCCAGTCATTCAACAGTACAGAGAATATATTCCAACATGTAGATGTATGTGTGTGAGTAAATAGATTAATGTCTAAACAGATACAACATATTGATATATGTAGATATATATATATATATATATATATATATATATATATATATATATATATACATATATTAATGTCTAAACAGATACAACATATATATATATATATATATATATATATATATATATATATATATATATATATCTGTTGAAATATATACATATATAAATATATATGAACATATATACATGCAATACATGTCTACATATATACAGCAGGTTTTATATATATGTCAGCAAATATATAGGTATATACGGACATACATCTCTAGATAACAATGGGGAAATAACAAAACCATATATGTCCACATTTGAGAGGCCTCAAACAATATACTGCCTGTATGCGATAGGGTATACACCCTGACAGCCAAACACATCCCGTTATACATATATATCTATACATATATATAGATATATATGTAACAACACTTACACATACAGAGATATGTACAGTAAGATACATATGTAGTTCATGCACACAATATGGAGCAGCCAGTATTCCTACAGTTACCACACAACTGACATTCATTGCCTGCAAAATATCCCCACAGAGATATCAAAGGATATAACACCACACACAGGTGTGCATAATTGGGAAAGCTTTATTTGTGTACTATAACAGTTCTATATGCCATGTCATATAGCTGTTTAGACACCGACATCCATATGAACAGAGCAATGCAACTGTGAATCAGTTATATTAATACAGTAGTCTGGAAAGGTTGACATATGTTGCTGTCCTGGCTGAGGCCTTCAAGTAGTACAATAGTAAAGACAGACTGGGCCACAGCATACCAAAAAATCAACAGTACATAATGCAGATGTATAGTTCAGCAGCCCAGTTGACACAATGGGATGTATCTGTTATATAACAAGGCATAACTGACACCATCGCAATCACAATTACAAACAGAACATTCTGTATGACAGGAGGCAGTAGGCCTGCATTTACCCAAGGTGGATTGTATGGTAATGTACATCCAGATTCCTTAAGGCAGCTTAGGTTAGTTATGTTGCACCCCGACTCAATAATACTGGGCCATATACCACTGTGTGTGAGGCCCACACATATAAGGCCCCCAATCCCCAAGTATGTGTGGGGTCACAACAGCAAGATATGTATATGTGTATATACCTATATGGATATACATCATAGTATAGTACCACTGTTTCATGCAAGACATGTGGACCAAGCCTGACAATGTGGATGTTAACAGCCATGTAGATGGGTATATGCTACGGGTGGGTCTAGTACCGTGCCTGTCCCGCCCTGTAGCCCACTGCAATCCATCATGCATGGCTGCTTGTGAACAGTATACAGGGCACTACCACCATAGCAGTCCACATTAGGTTACGAATTACAAACACACACACACACACATACAAACACACAGTTGTCCTACCTAACTAATTTATCACACTACACAACACAACATTATAGCAGCACACCACAAAAAAATACTATTTATTCCCCAAAGGTGTATTTCACAGTTGATTATATATATATATGTATATATATATATATATATATATATATATATATATATATATATATAAATATATATATATATATATATATATATATATATATATATATATATATATATATATATATGTGTACATTTAGACAGAGTAATACAACTGTCTAACAGATAAAGGTGTGCAGTATTCTGGATAGGAGTACATATGTTGCTGTCCAGGCCAAGGCCTTCAAGTAGTGCAACAGTAGACACAGACTGGGCCACAGGATAACAATCAATCAACTGTCAGTAATGCAGATGTACAGTCTGGCAGCTTCCATCTACAGTCTGTACACACTCTCTAGAGGGTACATACCAAAGCAGACACAATGGGATGTATCTGTGATATAAAAAGGCATGACTGAAACCATCAAATTCGCACTGACAAACAGAACAGTCTGTATGGCAGGAAGCAGTAGGCCTGCATTTACCCAAGGTGAATTGAATGGTAATGTACACCCAGATACCTTCAGGCAGCTTACCCCTGTTAACCCCTCAGTATTCACTGGTGTCAGTGGCATCTGTCCATACAGGGCATGTGTATACGGCATGGCATGACCTTTGTGGGTAACATTTGCTGGCTTGCCAGTTGTAGCAGGTGTCCATTGGGGCACATAGCAATGAAGTACTGTATGCAATGCATTGCCTATTGTAGGGATGGGACAGAGTGCCATGTCCTCTGTAGTCCACTGCAGTCACACCATGGTTACCATCTGTGGGCAATATGCAGGGGACTACCGACTTATTTGTTGTTGCCTGACCAAGTGTGTTTGTGTCCAGGACATGGTTGGAGAGTGTTCTCTGGGTAATACAGCTGTTGCCTATATTGTTCCCCATGCCATGATATCACATGTGGGGGTCTAGATTGTTTACCCCAGCCACTGTGATGTTTGACATCTGTTATGCTTGCAAGGTAGACATTATGACATTTAATAGGCCCAACATATAGGAAAAGTGCAAAACCCACTCCACATTGTTTTGTGCTTCACACAGGATACGTATGACAAATGCACACACTTTATCTTCTTCTTCTTTCGGCTGCTCCCATTAGGGGTCGCCACAGCAGATCAACTGTTTCCATTTCTTCCTGTCCTCTGCATCTTGCTCTGTTACACCAACCGCCTGCATGTCCTTTCTCACCACATCCATAAATGTTATCTTAGGCCTTCCTCTTTTCCTGTTACCTGGCAGCTTCATCCTTAGCATCTTTTTCCCAATATACTCTGCATCCCTCCTCAGCACATGTCCAAACCAATGTAATCTTGCCTCTCTGGCTTTGTCTCCAAACCTTCCAACCTGGGCTGGCCCTCTAATATACTTATTCCTAATTCTGTCCATCCTCATCACACCCAGTGCAAATCTTAACATCTTCAACTCTGCCACGTCAAGCTCTGACTCCTGCCTTTTTGTCAATGCCATTGTCTCCAACCCGTATAACATAGCTGGTCTCAATACCCTCTTGTAGACCTTCCCTTTCACTCTTACTGGTACTTGTCTGTCAGAAATCACTCCTGACACTCTTCTCCACCAACTCCATCCTGCCTGTACTCTCTTCTTCACCTCTCTTCCACACTCACCATTACTCTGAACTGTTGATCCCAAGTACTTAAACTCATTCACCTTCGCCACCTCTACTCCCTGCATACTCACCATTCTTCTGTCCTCCCTCTCATTCACACACATATATTCTGTCTTAGTCCTGCTGACCTTCATTCCTCTTCTCTTTAGAGCATATCTCCACCTCTCCAGGGTCTCCTCCACCTCTTCCCTACTCTGACTACAGATCACAATGTCATCTGCAAATATCATAGTCCATGGGGACTCCTGTCTTATCTCGTCTGTCAACCTGTCCATCACCACTGCAAATAAGAAAGGGCTCAGAGCTGATCCTTGATGTAATCCCACCTCCACCTTAAACGCATCCATCACTCCCACCGCAGATCTCACCACTGTCACACTACCCATGTACATATCCTGTACCACTCTTACATACTTCCCTGACACTCCCGACTTCCTCATTCAGTACCATAACTCTTCTCTAGGCACCCTGTCATATGCTTTCTCTAAATCCACAAAGACACAATGCAACTCCTTCTGACCTTCTCTGTACTTCTCCATCAACACTCTCAGAGCAAACATCACAGCCACTGGGGATGCACAAGCCAGTGCATTTCTTTGTGCCAGTCCCAAGCCTGGATAAATGGGGAGGGTTATGTCAGGAAGGGCATCTGGCGTAAAATTTTGCCACATCATATATGCAGAAAACTGTACAGAAATTCATGACAAATGCACACACACACTCACACACACACACACACACACACACACACACACACACACACACACACACACACACACACACACACACACACACACACACACACACACACACACACACACACACACACCAAAAGTCTCACAGTTGCCATGCCTGGGATTGGAACACTTACCTAGCTACTACAGCATTACGCAGTTACAACATGCATCATGGAGATTACTGGGACACTCCTTCACCAAAGGTGTATTTCACAGGGAATGACATCAGCAGGCTTGTCAAAGAAAGGCAATGACAAGTGTACTGACTGTCCTCAAAAGCATTGGGCCCTACACATACGCACACACACAGTTGCCATGAATGGGATTAGAGCACCTACCTAACCACTACAGCACATTAGAGCATTACAGCATTGCAGAACGCGCTACGGAGATTACTGAGATGCTCCTTCACCAAAGGTGTATTTCACAGGGAATGACATCAGCAGGCTTGTCAAGGAAAGGCAATGACAGGAGTACTGACTGTCCTCAAAAGCGTTGGACCCTACACATATGCACAAACACACACACAGACTCACAGTTGCCATGAATGGGATTAGAACACCTACCTAACTACTACAGGACATTAGAGCATTATGCAGTTACAGAATGCACCACAGAGATTACTGGGGTACTCCTTCACCAAAGGTGTATTTCACAGGAAATGACATCAGCAAGCTTGTCAAAGAAAGGCAATGAAAGGTGTACTGACTGGAAGGCTACCAGGGGCAATTGTGTACAGTGATGGACATTTGCACATCATATATTTTTGCAAAATGGAATGTGCTGTGTGGGACAGGCCTCATGAGAGGGGAGCTGTCTGTTACTGTCTGTCACTCTCTTCCCACATCTATTATGTGTATGTCTGAGCTGTTATAGTGTGCTGTTCTTTGTTCATATGTGCATATTCTCATCTGTTGTGTGTGCAGAGCATGATTGGTGTGTAATGTGAGGTGTTTGCACAGACATCTGTGACTGACTGCTATGTATATTCCACAGTTGTTTCCAGACATGGGCTTCATTTCTCTAAGTGTGTGAGCATGCCCAGTATGACCCTTCTGTAATTTGTTTTCTGACATGGCCTTCACTTCTCTAAGTGTGTGAACATGGCCAGTATGAGTGTCTGTATTGCATGCGTGACTCCATTCCATGTAGGTGGTACTCCAGTGCAGGTTTTTGTGCTCTACACCTAGAGCTAGTCACCTGCTTCTGCAGGATATCTGTAGATTGGTTGAAAATGTGGGTCGATATTGGGCAAAGGCTAATGAGATTGTTGCTAATTGTGTCTGTGGTGCTTCTGCTACATGGTTTCGGTGTTGGCAGGGATACTCAGTGATATGTGGTATACATCTTTGCTGGCAGTATGTTCCTGGGGATTACAAGCTGAAGGGAGCTTTGTCCAATAATGTGGTGTGCAACCTACATATTCTTGCACACTCATATGTCATTCTGGTGTGGAATCTGCAGACACTTGCTGATGGGTCTGTGTATATGGTCCAGCACCTTGGTGCTGTTGTGGCTGTGGGTCCCATGCCTGTACAATTATCACTATGACAGGATAGCCATATCATGCTGTGGCCATACCTCCCAGGTATTCAGACTCATTGAGGTTATCCAGAGGCAGGGCTCATTATTATGTTCATTAACCCTTCACAATTTGGTTTGCAAGCAGGTTTGTAGCCACCCATCCCAGTGTTTGCAGCCATGATAAGTATGTGCACACATCAGGGTTTCTCCCTTCACACACTCCATAGTGATGATGCTACTTCCCCCTGTTAATATGTCCTCTTCCCATCATTATGCACACAATATCTGATAGGTATGCCTATAGTTGCCACTCCATCCCAGCAGTATGTACATGTTGGTCCACAGTTCATGCATTGGAACATGATGGACATACTACTGGGATTTATCAACATGTCCTTGCATTTGTGTTCTGTGCACTGTGTTTTGTCATTATGTGGGAGTCCATGGGGTAACATACAGTGGCAGTACAGGCGTGACACAGACCTGTGACAGAGGACAGTGGGGAATTGGGTACTGATGCAGGCTATCTGTAGCAGGCCAGTGCATTCTGTCAGTTGTACAGACCCAGGCTGCAGGGCAATGTATTCCCCTAGGTTGACAGGATGGGTGTGCAAGGTGGTGATGGCAATTGTTTCTGTTCTTATCAATCCATTGATGTGGATGCTGGCAGGGTGCATCCTACAGCTATGGACACACCTGTGGGGGCACCTCTTCAGCATGCTGCATTCTGTGAGTATTCACATAGTAATGTGGGGATCATATTGCACTCATTCACAGCAGCAGGGAGGTGGCCTGTGTGTTACCTGAGGCTGATGGTGGGCCAGACTGGCTGTATGTGCTAGGGTAGCTACTTGAAACTGCCTTACAGGTATACATGACCCTTTCCCTTGCTGGTGGCTAGTGGGTGGACTCCAACAGCTTCTACATACATCATACCTCTGCCTTTTGTGGTCTGCCAGTGTTTGCCTATAGTACATCTTAGTTTCCCATACTACACAACCAACTGATGTGCTGTCAACCTGCATGTACAAATGTAGGGTGTCTCCATTTCACTGTGAGATTTTAAACAGTCTCTCTCTATGGTATTTCCACCTGTGTACTGTGTGATGGTGACAGTTATGACATGTGTACAAATCATATAGGTCTACTGCTGCAACATGTCTTGCTGGGATACCAGTCTGTTTGGCACTGCAGTTGTGTGGACTTGGCCCGGTCATCAGCAGTACTGACCACTGGACACCAGGACACACCATCCATGGCTATTTGCTGAACACTTTCACACAGCATACCACTCAGAACTACCTAACACACAGAGCTCCACCTATTGTAGACATACAACTATCCATCTTGCTGATTTGAATAGCTCAGGTACTCAGTGCTCACTGTTATTATTCCCACACATGGCTGGTAATACATTTCTACATAGGGTTGGTGAGGGCACACATCACAACTGTGGACATGTCCTTCAAGCATCTGATATGCCAGGTACTCTGTTGGCTTCCACACAACAACCTGACCCACAGATCTCTGCATATTGTACACATGCAACATTCCATCATTATAACTGGGGCAGCTCAAGTACTCTGTGCTCTGCTGCTGTGATGCCCACACATAGATGCTACTGCTATACTACATAGGATTGGGGGGCACACCTGACAATTGTAGACATTTCTGCTATACCCACCTGATATTTCAGGTACCCTGTTGGCCACCACACATCAACCTGACACTCAGAGCTCTGCATATTGTACACATGAAATAATCCATCCTTCTACTTTGGCAAGCTCAGGTACTCTGTGCTCACTGTTATTACTCCAACACATGGATGCTAATACATTTCTACATAGGGTCTGGGGGGGGCTCACCTGCCAACTGTGGACATGTGCTTTGACTGCACTGGCATTTCTGGTAGTCTGTTGGCTTCCTTTAAAATCTGTATTCTGACCTATCCTGCAGACTATAGGCATATCAGTGTAGTACAGTTTATAGGTTTCATTGATCTACATTGCCATTTCAGACTTCCTACCCTTCATGAATGACATCCCACTTCCCGATCTGTTATACTCTGCATAGGTCTGGAGGGGGGTTGATCTCCATTGCCATACCTTGAGGACCTTAGCACAGCCTTTCCTTGTGTTCATCTACACCTGTCCTGCTGGCTGGGTGGAACTGTTGTTGGGCATGTGCACTTCCATGACATCCATGTGTGTGCCCTATGGACACACATTTGGGCCAGCGCATGTCCTGCAGTGGGTTTTTTCACCTTGTCTGTTACTGCCTACTTTATTGACACCAGTATTTGTTATGGTTTCATGCTAACCATATAGCTGTCCACTGTCTGCTGCCATCCCATTCATCCACCCAAATCCCTTCCTTGCATGTTCACATCCATACCATTGATACAACTAGCAAACCATACTACTGCATTCAGTGATTGATAGGAAGGGTGACTTACTTTGTGGATGTGCCAGTAATGAGGTTGGGGCTGGAGGGCTGACTATGTCAGATGCACATAGTACACTCCCTATACATGGTAAAGCACAGGTAGTGTCATTTATAGCATCCCTTTTACTGCATATGCGAGTCAGAGAGAGTTTCCATTCCCTGGGTTCCTACTGTGTCAGTGTGTGTGCTATGTATTGCCTCTTTGCCAAAGCCAAGGCATACTGTGCATGTCTCCTTCTGCCTACAGGTGCAGGCACAGGTTGTTCCTCCTCTGAGTCACTCTGTGCCTGTGCTGGCCTTGGCAATGGTGGGGGGCCATGTGGCCCTGCCCCATGCTGTTCCTGCTGCAGCTGCTTCCACAAGATCATGTTGTGTAGCATGGCACATACCATGAAAATTTGGGTACATGTAGCTGGGGAGTACTGAAAGGCTTCACTGGATGTGTCCAGGCACCGGAACCATGACTTGAGCATCCCAAACACACGCTCTATTATGATTCTTGTTTATGCGTGTGCCTCATTATGGAGCTCTTGTTTGGGTGTGTGTGCATTTCTGATGGGTGTCATCAGCCATGGCTCCAGTGTGTTACCAGCATCCCCCACTAGGTGCCCGTATGGGATGTCCCCACTGGAAAATCTCTGGTACAGCTGCATCAGATGCCAGATGTGGGAATCGTGATAGCTTCCAGAGCTTCCAGCACATGATCTGGCAGTTGATGGAAGGGATGCCCTTACAGTTTATGTAGACCCTGCTCTGCTCATGGGGTGGTGCTTTTATGTGTATGTGAGTGCAGTCTATAGCACCCACTACTTCAGGGTATTTTGCTATTTGTTGGAAGAGACACATATTGCTGGTCAACGCCTCATGGGGGTTGAGGAAATATATGTGCACGCCAGCATGTGCTGACATGGCATCCAGGAACTGGTGGAGTACCCTGGATGCTGATGCCTGTGAGATCCCCATGATATTGCCAGTTGGTCTGTGGAAGGTACCTGTGGCTAGTATTCTTAAGCCTACACATACCTTGGTTTCCACTGGGATGGGTTCCCCTCTGTTGGTTCTGTGTCTGAGGTGTGGCCAGCACAGCTCAACGATATGCTGTAGGAGGTCCCTGTCCACTCCATAGCGCTCCACTATCTCCAGTTCATGTAACCCCTAGTAGGTTTCCCTGGGTCTGTACACTCATTTCCTCCTCCTCACTGTGGGTTGGTCATCAGCATTCACATCCTCACCACCCTCAGCCTCTTGCACATGCTGGATTATGATAGCAAAAGCAGCCCCTAACATTTTTTCTCTTGCTTTCGTTTTGTACAATTTCCCCATTTTGTATACACTGGTGGTGCATAGTTTTGGGGAAAAAACAAGGGGAAAGGTGTTTGCATAGTTTATAGTGTTGTGCTGGGCTGGGCTGGTCTGCTGCCTGTGTAATTGGCTGATTCTGATACATTTCACCTGCCAGCTAAGCTAGTTCTCCTTGATTACCTTCCTACTGCTTTTTCCCTTCCCATTGCCTCCCTGTTTAAGCCAGCATGCGCACCATGCAAACAGAGTGCTCAGATGTGCACACTGCTGCTATTTCCTGGTTTAACTTCTTTTTTCTTCCTGTAAAAGCCAGTGTGTGGCACGCACACCCACTTACAGTTTGTAACGAGTGCTAGGCAGGTTTAGACACACTCCCTAGCTTAGCTGTGCTAAGCAAGGAGCAAACCCAAGCCACAGGGCTCCAATCCACTTGCAGTATGCCTGACACACCCACCCATGATGTCACCTTCCTCCTAGTCTTGCACACAGCTATTCATACTCTTTCACTGTTGGGACCTGCCTCACATGCTGGGGAAAACTGGGATTCACTATCCTTCCCCTCATTTGCATAGGATTGCCTGCTAATACATAGTTACATGTGTCACACTGAGCCTACCCCCTTAGCAACCACTACTCACTGGCCAGGTTGACTTCTGCCTGCCATTGACTTGTATGCCAGAATACTGATTTTATTTAGAATGCTTATTTTAGGTTTATTTTCTTAATTTTCCCCTGATCCCATTTGCACGCTGCTGCCCTATACTTAAACAGCTGAGATCGGCAAAAAAAAAAATAAAAGTTGATTTTTCAATTGTTTGTATTGTTTGCAATGCCAATGGCCTTATACTTGGCCATTAGCATGCTTCCTTAATGATATGTAGCATTTATTTGGGGCTATCATAGCTCCGTTTTGGATTTTGCAGAAATGTACTCGGTTTCTAACCGAGTACATTTCTGCAGATAGCACTAGTCTTGCACGGACTGCTACAAGCTTCCTGGTTTGCAAAATCACCGAATTTGCATTGATTTCACCTGCAAATGGGGTGATTTGCATACCAGGGCTTAGCTTGTGCAAGATTAGTGCAGGAGCACTCGTGCACACCCCTGCAGGCTGTTCCTGGATCACACGGCAGACATATTGCCTGTGTGGGCTCCTGCACCAATCTTGCACTCCGTACAAGCTTTTGTGAATCCGGGGGTAAGTCTTTAATGCAATGGTTAGGATATGTGAACTTCTGGAAAGAGAAATGGTGTTATTTAAATAGGGAATTTGAGAAGAGGGTGTAATACCATTTATGCAAAAATCTTGTAATAACCCGATAAACCTATTAGGTACTATTTGTTTATGACTGGTTTTATATATTTATTATTTACTAAAAATATTTCTTGATGTATTTGTTTCCATTTTAAATCATAAGTTGAATTTACCCACAATGCTATATCTTTTACAATTGTTGAAGTAGCATACAATTGAATATCAGGGAAACCTATTCCACCATTATCACAACCTTTTCTGTGTCAATCAAGGGAAACTCTTGGTTCATTAGGATGCCAAAAAAATGTAAGCAGAATATTATTTATTTATTGGGAAAGTCCAACTTGGAACAAAGCCAGTTTTCATTGGAGGGCCAGGGAGAAACACTCCAGACAAATGTCTTTGTGACGTGGGAAAAAACTGGAGCACCCAGAGGAAACCCACATGAATGCAGGGAGGACATGCACACTCCACACAGAAGGCACCCCTGTCAAAATTTGAACCAGAGAACCTCTTGCTGTGAGGTGACAATGCTACTGCTACACCACTGCACCACCCTTCTTCATCAATTTTCTTTTGGTGGAGATAGTACTAAAGATTGTAAGACCATCAACATTTAAGGGAGAATTACCATCTTAATAAGCATTAATCATTCTGCCATGGTAAAGACAAATTTATTCCAGTTTGTGACTAAACTTAAAATTTTATCAACAACCCATTGAAAGTTTGTTTCTATCACTTCTTTACTATTAGATATAATGGTTATTCCAAGTTATTTAATTTGTTTGCTATTCCAATTGAAGTTAGAATATTTTTTTGTATGATTTTCTTTACTTTTTTAATAAATTAATAATGTACTTGTTTTATTATGGTTAAATCTTAAGTTTGAGATTTCTTCAAAATGACTCAGAATTATATGCTGTAATGAATTTTCAATATTTCATATTGTTAGTAAAATATCATCCGCAAAGAGATGAATCTTTAGTTCAAAATCTTCTTTTATTTTGAACTAAAGACTCTGTAGGAGGTATAACATGCTTTGAAGTTCCTGCAGGAGTTTTGGCTCAGTTGAGGACACACAGTGAGAATGAAAACCTGGACAAGAGTTTAGTGCAATATTTTTATATTGCTTCTCATGTAAAAGGAGAAATACTCCTGTTGAGCCATGTGCTAGAGGTAATTGTTTAAACTGAACTACTTTATGTTTTCTTACATGGCTATTGGCTATACAGTTACAGTTACAGTTTTGTGGAAATTATTTGGAAATTCTCATGCTTGTAGAAGACCACTACCAGAAAACTGAGTGAACCTCACATATACCTGATAGCTGCTGTGTATTACAGGTAAGTGATTTTTTTTTATTGTTTCATGGAGTGTAAAGTAGTACACGTTGAGGAAGAAATATGCACAATGTTTACATTCAGTGTAGTTCTGCCATGTTTTTTGACTAAACTTTTTTTTTGTATTATTGTCTTTTTCATTTTATTTATTTTACACCTTTCCCATTTTAACGTTGATGTGAGTGGGTGGTTCTTTACTCTTGGATAGGATTTTGCATAATTTTTTTCTTACTTTTATTTCAGGTCTATTTGTTTAAACTGAAGTACTTTATGGGGATCAGTTTGTTTTCTGATAAGTGGGAATTAGCAGAATATTTGCTTGTATTTGTACTCCCATGTATCTGTACTTTGCTGCAGTTTCAGGTTAGTCCAGTCTTGCTTGAGGTTAATGATCATGAATGTGAGTCTTTATCAGTGGCTTCCTGATGAGGATCTCTGCACACATGCTTTGCAGTTGGGCAAATTCAGGTTCCTAGCAACATAATCTAAAATAACTACTGTACAACAGTCCCCATTAGCCTATTTTGGCAGCATTGTCAATGTAGTCCATGAAGAGAACACTTAGTGTCTCACAGTTTCTTAGTCACTTGGCTTGCATGATATAGAGCAACCTGGAGTAAAGCATGTGTATGTATGTATTCTTGTGCCTGTGTTTGTAGTAAAGCTCTGTATTTTCAGCCACCACCACACCTTTCAGCCACCTAACTTTGACCAAAACACTAAAGGAGGAGGCATGTCCATATTCATTAAGGATATCCACACCTCTAGGGTAGTTGCTCAACATAATGCATTCAAGATGATCAAAGTGGAACTAACACTGGGCAAGACTGCAATCCAGGTTGTAGCTTATTACAGATCCCCCCGCTATGCCCCAGGATGCCCACTCCACATCACGTTTTTTGATATACTGGGTAATATTAAGGTACAGCCCAATACCCTAATAATGGGTGATTTCAACTACCCCACCATCAACTGGGAAAACTAATCATGTACTAACTTATTTGCTCAATGCTTTTTGAAATTTATAAATTCCAACCCCCTGGATCAGCTTGTCCGTACCCCCACCAGGGGCAGAAATATCCTGGACCTGGTCATTACCAATATGGGCAATCGATATTCTACACCAGAGGTCAACTCCTCGCTGGTCATATCCAACCACAAGCTAATCACCCTAGACATCAATATCCCACCCCTACCCCCCATTAAGGATACCACCGTAAAAAACTTCTCCAAAGCCAACTTCATGCTTCTTAAGACAGAAGTGGCAAGCTTTGTGACACCCATACAGATGGAAAATAGAGGTACGACTGCTGAATCCTATACAAATGCACTGTATAAGCGCATACACAAGTGCATGGATCGTGCCTTCCCCAACAGAACCAAGATGCTATCCTCCAAAAAAAGGAAGCCAATCTGGTGGTCCCCTGCCATACACAAACTCTACAACAAAAGGAAGAAGCTGTTGCAAAAAATAGTAAAATCCCCTGATTGCAGGAACTCCCTGATCAGCCTCAGTAAGAAGCTGAGATCCCTCATAAAATCCTCCAAAGCTAGTTACAAAAATAAAATCACTACTGATTCTAAAGACAACCACAAAGCATTCTACAGCTATGTCAAGAATCACAATGGCAACACTCAGATCTGCTCTGAGCTACAGCACAATGGCACTAGATATACAGAACCAACTGATACTGCCAACATCCTGGCAGATAGGTTGAGTGCAAACTTCACCCCCCCCCTCACCCCCAAAGGGCCCATCATTATACCAGAAGAATACAATGCCCCTGTAATCATGGCTGGACAAGTAAAGACCGCACACTCCAAAGCCAAGAACACAGCATCCATGGGACCTTACAACATCCCAGGCTGCATTCTGCATGAACTACATAATTAACTAGCACCCCACCTATGTACCATGTTCAACCATTGCCTCACTTCAGGCTATGTGCCTACTGAATGGCACACAGCAATGGTTATCCACACCACAAAGGGGGCACCACCACAGACTCCAGGAACTATTGCCCTATTAGCCTGATGAGCCTGGTCTGCAAGGCCATGGAATGTATCATCTTGGAGCTTGTAAACAAGGACATAGGTAACCTCCAAACTCTGGAACCCACTCAGTTTTGGTTTGTAAAAGGTAGGTCATGTCTCCTAAATGTGATTAACTTCATTGAAGCAGTCGCCAAAGCCATGGATGAGGGTAAGGTGGTGCACACAGCCTATCTTGACCTCGTCAAGGTTTTCAACACCATCCCCCACTCTGGAATTATAGATGAACTCACTAGACTGGGCATAAATCCCTGTCACAAGATGGGTGGCCAACTGGCTCACTGACAAAACCCACACAGTGAAAGTAGCTGACTGCAAATCCAACTTCAGACCAGTGACAAGTGGAGTACCACAGGGCTTAATCCTGGGTGCTCTCCTGTTTGGCATCTACTTCTCAGAAGTCCAGGCTAATACAGCAGGTCTTTGGCTAACAAAGCTTGCAGATGACTACAAACTAGGTGCCACAATAGAATTGCCTAATGATGTGGACATTCTACAAAGGGACCTTACTGAGACTGAGGCTTGGTGTCAAAGTCATGGCCTCAAGCTCAATGCCAAGAAGTGCATTGTCATCTCCTTTGAGAAAAACACTGTACCCATGAACTACCACATAGTACCCATGAACTACCACATAGGTGGTAGCCTACTAAACACTGAAGGTGCGATAAGAGACCTTGGTACACAGGTGGACAGTAGTTTCTCCTTTGATAATCACATTGCCACAGTAGTCAGGAAATCCTTCTACAGGGCACACCTCATCACAAAGGGGTTCACCTTCAGAAAAAAAGAGGTCATTGTTCCTCTCTACTTATCCCTTATCAGACCCGTTATAGAGTACAATGCCCTGTTTGGCATGTACCTCGCAAGACATCTACAACAACTAGAAAGGCCACAGAATATCTCACTAAGAGGATTACTGGCCTAAAAACAGATGCCATATGCAGACCATCTCAAAAAACTCCAGCTCTAGTCCATCGCTTATCACCTACTCAGAGGCGACCTCTGCCTAACATGCAAAGCCATGTCAAAGCCAGATCTGTTGGACATGCTACACTTAAAAAAAAAACAATCCTCTGAGCCACATGCTCCAGGGACCTAAATCTTGCCAACACAATAAACAGAACATGCTGGAGGGATAGATTCCTATCCCAGAGACTTCCCATGCTCTGGAAAAGACTACCCATTCATGTCAAGCAAAGCTACTCATTAGCCCTCTTTAAGAAAAATCTCAACAATTGGATGGGAAATAGGAAATTCACCTCGAGGATCACTTCTGTGGCTCTACTAGACAGGGCCACAGGAAAATAACTTTTTTGGGTGGTGAAAGCCAGGGAACTTTTTTGGTTAGCCGTATATAGGCCCCAGGGCCGATAACCTAGTACCTACCTATGAACCTATACCATTAATTTTCTTATTGGATCTAATACTATTAGCAAAGAGTTCTATAGCTAATGCAAAAAGTAAATGTGATAATGACAGCTTGTTTTGTGCCTTTTTGTAAGTTAAAGGAATTAGAAAGAAAATAACCTATTTTAACATAAGCACAAGAGTTATTGTATAACTCAGAAATTAATGCAATTATCTCAGGTGACAAATTATACACTTTAAGTGTTTTAAACAGGTATACCCAATTAACTGAGCCAAAAGCCTTATCTAAATCAAAACTAATGATAAAAAGTTATTTTTTATTTTTATTTGCATAATCTATGAGTGTGTGTATTCTTCTTATACTGTACTTGTTTATTTAAAATAAACACAGTTTGATCATTAATTAATTTAAATATAAGTAGATTAATTATGTTAGCTAAAATGGACATGAACATCTTATAGTCCACATTTAAAAGGGAAATGGGTCTGCATGATGAACACTTTGTAGGATCTTTATTTGTTTTAAAATAGGTGATATAAAGGAATATTTCCATGATGGGGACTTCAGCAGTTGTCTTTTATTTCTCTGTGAACCTTATTTAATATTTTAACTGCATCATCGGAAGCAGCTCCAAAAAAAAAAATAAATAAATAAAAATCACAGCTTTCTAAACTCTTCTCTCGACGGGTTAAACACTCTGTGGTCATCCCCTGCTCAACAGACTTGCCCAGCAAAATACTTTATGAAAGAGTATAAATCTGCTTAAGTTACCTGCCTGAAGCAGCTCCAAAAACAAACTAAAAAGTACAACTTTCTAAACTGTAGGTGTTCCTTCTATTGCAATTTATCCACACTCCAAATCTGTTTTTAAAACTATCTGCTTTTAAAAAAGTAAACTGCTCCTTATTTAAAGTATTACTACAGGGAAGATGAGCATACACACAGGTTAGTTTTTCTGGCTGTAGTAACTTACTTGGGCCACAAGGTGGCAACACAATGCCAGCAGTCTACCACATTCCTTGTTTTAACTAATAGTACCAATAGCTTTTAGTTTAATGTTGTTTTAACTCTCAATAGTTCCAGTATATGTAGGTTTAATGTTGCCAGCCACACTCTAGAGTGTTTAACCCCTAATACATGTTCTGTTTCCTTTGTCTCCTGTTTTTAAACTTATTATCTGCAACATTTCCATCTCTGGCTTGCTCTCATTCCCTCTTCAGCTCTGATTTCACAGTAGCTTCCTTTCTAATTGCTTCAGTGCTGTTTCACACTGCTGACCTGACCCTGTCAGTACTGGTTCCAACCAGCTAAGCCACTGTGATATCCATCCCCAGTCTCTATTCCAACCCCTCCCCCAGTTTCTTTCACTTTTTTTTCTTTCCAAACCCTCCCCCAGACTCTTTAATTTTGCCTTCCTTCCTGTGGTGCCATCTTTTACCTCTCTGAACTACTCTTAATCCTTTCCCTATACCACTGCTAGAATATTTCTTACCCTTTGCATACTTTGTCTGAACTTACCTTACACTCCACTGATTGTTTTTCACTGCTGACCTTGATTCTTCCTTTCCTTGGCTCTACCCCCTCCGTTCGCCCTATGGGCTAATGCCGCTCCCCTACCCTACCCCCATATCCCACCCACCCCAATACCCCTACACTTATACTTAGCTAGTCACTTCCACCACTTCCACCATCCAATCCAAACTACCCATCATACCCCCAAAATCTCCTCCCACAGTTCACCCATTATAGTAAGCCTATCTTTCAGAGTTTACTGCCAAACACAACTTATCCTGATAAACTCCTAAACAATTAACCTAAACCATAATCTCTTACTCAAACTAAAGTCGCAACTTAACTCACCCCTACTTCTACTCTAATAACCATTATGACCCTCAAATCTCTATCCCTACTTACTCAAATAATACTTCTAATTACCTTAACCTACCTAAATTATATCACCCAACCTACTAATGCAACCCCCCCCCATTTCACACCACTACCCCATCCTATACAAGGTACACATCTACTGTTACTCATATATCTCCCAGTCTCTACCCCCTCAACACTAGCATTCTCTTCCCTTATAGACTTCTAACTAACTCTAAAAACACTGTTCCCAACTACACTAGTCTAATGTCCACAAAACTCTCTACCTGTATACTACACCCCAAACAAACAAATTACCTCATCCATCATCTTATCTCTATCCTTCTCTCTGGGGAAGTCCACCCAAACCAGGCCCCTCTACCACACTGCATCCAACACCCCAAGCAACAGGCAAACCCCTCCACTTCTCAGCTCTAAATGCTCAGAGCCTATGTAACAAAATTCCAAACCTTCATGCCTGGCTTCTACATAACCAGCCCCATATTCTCTCCATTTCAGAAACCTGGCTTAAGCCCCACATACGAGATTCTGAAATAACTCCTCCCAACTACTGCATGTTAAGGAATGACAGAACACAAAAAAGGGAGATGGTGTAGCACTCCTTTACTCAGCATCCCTCTTAGTCACCCCCTATACCAAACCCTTTCCCAAATTTGGCAAGGCAGAAATAATACCAGCCCTACTCCACCTAAACAAGCACAAACTCATATTGGTTCTCTCCCTCTATATTCCCCCTGGTGACAATATCTCATCCCTTGAAGGTATTCTCTCCTGGGTCTCAACCAACATTTCTCATGAAACCATAATCCTGGGGGACATGAAAATAAACTGGGCCACAATCTAATCTCCCACTAACTCACTCAATATTAACTTATATAACTTTATACAACTAATCAATTCCACTACCAGGCCTTCCAAGAACTCCATCACTGGAACTACAATAGACTGGATTCTAGTATCCCATCCTCACTATATCTCTGATAGTGGTATTCTCCCAGATCCACTAGTTGACCATTTTCCCACTTTTGCCCACCGTCTCTCCTCTTCTATACAACTAACTTACACCTATATTTCCACTCGTTGCCTAAAGAACTTCAATGCTGAAACCTTTGCAAATGCACTAAAAAGCACAAATTGGAACCCATTAAAATCTCTTTCCCTAGATAATGCTCTATCCTACTTTAACTCTACTTTCACAAACCTGCTCAACTCCTTTGCCCCTCTAAAAACAAAATGTATAAAAGGTAACCCTGTACCCTGGTTAACCAAAAATACCTTAGCTACTATGTGACTCTGTGACAAAGCCTGGACATGTTACCATAAAAATAAAACCACTATCAACCTAAATGAATATAAAACACTACGAAATAAAGTAAAAAAAATATTACCTTAGACCGCAAAGCCTATTTCTTCACTCTCCAAACCAACCACACAACCAATCCCAAACTATTTTGGAAAGGAATCTCATCTCTCCTCAACCTGGGAAAAAAAGAAAGCCTTTGCCCCAACCCAGATGCCTCTGACATGGAATTGGCCGCCCAATTTAACTCTTTCTTCATAGAGTCC
This sequence comes from Protopterus annectens, assembly GCF_019279795.1. NCBI lineage: Eukaryota > Metazoa > Chordata > Ceratodontiformes > Protopteridae > Protopterus > Protopterus annectens. Next base: position 617,992,782 of record NC_056746.1, on the reverse strand, counting down.
ATAAAGAAGCTAACATAATCTTTCAATACCTCTACAACCCCTCCCTCAATGTACTCCCATCCCTTCCTTCCCTAGCATCCCTTGCCTCCAACCTCCACCTATCTCTATTAATCCCATCTCTATATCCACCATAAAAAAACTTCTCCTAAAATTAAAACCTGGTTCCAATACCCCTGACAAAATTCCCTCCTACTTCATAAAAGTAGCCTCAGAAGCCATTGCTCTCCCTATCAGCATACTAATTAATCATTCTATCTCAGAAACCCAGGTCCCTCAGCTCTGGAAGAAGGCCTTTATTATTCCTCTTCATAAAGGTGGCAATAATAATGACATCTCAAACTTTCACCCTATTGCCATCCTATCCCCTATTTCTAAGCTACTTAGAAAGTGTGTACACCAACAACTCTTACCCTACCTCATCAATAATCAGCTACTTACCCCCACACAACATGGCTTTAGACCAGGTCATAGTACCTCCACTGCCCTCCTCTCTTTCCTAGAAACAATCAACAAAGCCTGCGACTCTGGCTACTTCGTATCCGCTCTTTTCCTCGACCTCTCTGAGACATTTGACACTATTTCCCACAACCTCCTTCTTACCAAACTCTGTAAACTTAACCTATCCCCTTCCTTTACTCAGTGGTCCTCAAGCTATCTCACAAACAGGCAGCAAGCAGTTAAATGGAAAAAAGCTACCTCACCCTTCCTTAATACATCTACAGGCATCCCCCAAGGTTCCAATCAAGGCCCCCTACTATTCAACATATTCATAAATGATTTCTTCCAAGCCATTCTTAACTCCAGTCTCATCCAATATACCACTGATTCTACTATAATCTGTTTCTCCCCTTCCATCACAACTCTAAACAATCTAACACAAGCCGCCTTCTCTTCCACTGAACAGTGGATGCTCAACAACCATCTAGCCCTTAATGCAACCAAAACAAAACTTGTTATTCAATGCATCCAAAACCTCTTCCCTAGACAAACAGTCCTTTCATAATTACCAGCAATAATAATACCCCCTAGAACTACTCTCTGACACAAAATTACTAAGAATTATCATTGCCAATCAACTAACATTTGATAAAAATCTACAAGCAAATATAAAAACCCTCCATAAAAATTAGGTATGCTTTACCACCACAGTCGCTTTATCTCTCCCACCACCAGGATTGCATTAGCTAATACATACCTCATCCCATCCCTTTTATACGGTGCATCTATCCTAACTAGCCTACAATCTTCCCTCAAAACAGAACTCTCATCTTGTTATAACAAAATATCCACATTTGTGGCAGGTCATAGAGCCTCTTCTCACCACTGTAATCCCCTTCACCAACTAAGCTGGCTAGAATTACCAAACTTACTCACATATACCCAGCTCATCCAAGCACACAAACTCATTCGTAACCCATCTCTCTGCCCCTCCCTAGCAAATACCTTTGAAATGCACAAACCAGATAGACTCCTAAGGTCCAATTCCCAAAACCTAACTAAATTGCATAAACCAACACATCCTGCTGGGAATAAATTGATATCCTTCTCTCCTGTACACCTCTGGAACACCCTCCCTTTTCCCATCTGCACCACCAGCAGTCTCTCTTTGTTTAAAACCTCACTGCACTCGCACCTTACTTCACAATAGAAATGCGCTTGCTGTCATCCAACCTAACTCTACCACACTTTCTTCCTAACTTTCCAAACTTTGTTGCCTGTCACTACCTCCTAAAGTTTTACATCCTTACCTCATTGTAATTCCCTTAAAAAAACAAAACAAAACAAAAAACCTACTACTTACTGAATTAACCTGATGCAATTTTTCTAATGAAAATCTTTTATTTCTGTATTATGTAACATCTATTTGAATTGTGCAATATGGGTTTGTACTATACAAAATATGTATTTAACATTTAATTGAAATGTATATTATGGATTTGTGCGCTTTCTGTACTATGTATTTGTATTTATCTGGAGCTTTTCTCCCCAGGACTCCATTGAAAATGGGCTCCTTGTAGCCCAATGGACTATCCTTGAAAATAAACTGCAAATAAATAAATAAAAAATAAAATCTAAATTGGTGCCTTATTATTTTTTTACTTTTTTATTTCATAGGTTCATAGGTGTGTACTAGGCTAATGGCCCTGGAGCCTTTACAAGCCTAGCCCAAAAAAATTGCCCAGGCACCATGCCACCAGATGTTAGCTCACAGTGCCCTATCCAATAGGGCAACTGGAATGATCCCTGGAGTGAATTTTCTGTTACCCATCCACTCATCAAGATTTCTCTTGAAGAGGGTCAGCAAGGTGCTCTGCTTGACATGAATAGGAAGCTTATTCCCAGAGTATGGGCAGTCTTTGGGAGATGACCCTGTCCCTCCAACATGTTCTATTAATTGTGGTAATGAGGTTGTGATCTCTGGAGTGTGTGGCGCTGGTAGACTGGAATTTCTTTAGGTGTAGCATTTCAAGTAGTGCTGGGTCAGACAAGGCTTTGTAATTCAAGCAGAAATCACCTCTAAAGTCGATGATAAGAGACTGAGAACAGCTGAAATTTCTTGAGTCTGTCCATGTAGGACATGTGTTTAAGGCCTAGGATCCTTTTTATGAGGTACTTTTGTGGCCTCTCCAGCTGTTGTAGGTGTCTGGCCAGGTACATGCCAAATGGGGTGTTATATTCGATGATTGGTCTAATGAAGGATGAGTAGAGAGGGATGATGACCTCTTTCTTCCTGGATGTGAAACCTTTGTTTATAAGATGTACCACGTAGCAGGACTTTCTGACCACAGTGGTAATGTGGCGGTTGAAGGTGAGGTGGCTGGCAAACTGGGTGCCCAGATCTCTTATGGCCCCATCAGTGTTCAGTGGGCTCCCATCAATGTGGTAATTCGTATCATCCAAAGGGGATGATAATGCATTTTTTGGCGTTAAGCCTCAGGCCATGGTTCCAACACTAGCCATTGGTATCAGAGAGGCCCTTTTGTAGGATGTCTGCATCACTTGGGGAGTTGATAATGACTCCTACATCAGCAAACATGGTCAGCCAAAGTCCTTCTGTGTTGGCCTGGACGTCTGAGAAGTAGATGCCAAATGGGAGAGGGCCCAGGACCAAGCCCTGTGGGACTCCACTCATGACTGGTCGACAGTCTGTCTTGGAATCAGCAACTTTCACTCTGTGGGTCCTGTCTGTGAGCCAATTTGCAACCAACCTAGTGATGTAAGGATCGATGCCTAGTTTGGTGTGTTTATCAATGATATCTGAGTGGGGAATGGTATCAAAGACCTTGGCCAGGTTGAGGTAGGCTGTATGCACTGCCTTACCTTCATCCACAGCCTTGGTGACTGCCTTTGATCTTTTATTTCTGTTAAAGTGAATGGTCTATTATTTGTTCCCTGATTAATTTATTATTTTCCCTTAGCAAAGTTTAAACTATATCATCATTATCTATGTTATTTGTATTATTATTTATATTTTCATAAAATATTTTAAAGCCTTCAAGAATACCTTTAATATCTGTTCTACTTTCTTTTTATCATTTACATTTGTTATAATTTCTTTGATATGATTTAATTTATTCATTTTCTTTGATCTAAGTGGAAGTTTATGCAAGCTTAAAGAGTTTACTGAATGTGCCTGAAGTTTAAGTCTTTCCAGGTTTATTGAAACTTTATGATTTAGAATTTCAACTTATTTTTTATTTAAGTTTTTAAGTTCAAACTGGCCGATAATGTCATTTGGTTTTAGATTTAACTTTATGTGTCTGTTTTGTCTCATAGTATATTCAATTCTTTGACCCATTCTCTTGTTTTATTAATATACCAGCTTGTAACTCTTCCATTTAAAGAAGCCTTCAGTGAATCCCACAGGACAATGTCCGTTACTTCACCATTCATATTTATTTCTAGGAAATTCTGATCTCTTTAACATACCAATCCTTGAATCATTTTATTTTAATAATGTATGCTGGTAACCTCCTGTGATGTATTAGATGGTCAGCTTTCAAATTAATATTTAGGATTATAGCATTATGGTCTGATAATGATCATGAAACTATTGAAACATCCCTCGGTGATAACAAATTGTTTGAGGCAAAAATGTTATCATTATTTCTTTGTGCTTCATATCTGTATGAACAATGGGTAAATTGAAATGTTTGTTTTCCTTAGCTCATATATGTCCTTTAAATTCATTAGATTTACAAAATTTGTTAAGTGTTTGGCTGAAGATGTGATTCTGAGCTTTCTATCTGCAGTGGAATCTTTGTATGATAAAATACAATTAAAAATCACCAGGCATTATGACTTCACCTTTCATGTAATAGACTGTAGTATCTAAGTATTTTTTGCATCTTTAGCTCCAACCCATGGAATCCAATAAGAGTTTGCCAATGATTATAATTTTCTGTTCAACTCACTAATAACAATGTTTAACAGACCATTTTTATCAACCTAGGTATCATTTACCTTAGGCATTACTGGTTAGTTCTTCCATAAAATAAGGGTGCCTCTTCTTTTAACTGGAAAGCAAGAACATGCTAAAACCAAATAACTCTTTAATGAATGTTTATTTACATCTTTATTAAGTAAATGTGTTTCCTGTAGCAATACCGTTTGAGCTTTATGAAATTGCATATATTTGAACAAACTCCCTCTCTTTACTAGATTATTCAGTCCATCAATAATAATAGATATGCATTTAAAATCAGACATTTATATAAGACAGAAAATACACAGGTACGACAAAATTGCATTTATGTACAGAATTTTTATAACTTTGTTTATAAAAATATTAAAATTATTCAGTAGATGTTGGTTTTCTTCATATTAAAATTATGAAACAAAAAAAATTACCTAATGATATAAGCTAAAACATTCTACCATTGAATGGCATATTCCTAATTTGTTGAAAAAGACAAACAAACTACCTCTCAAACTTCCCATTAGACTAACAAAGCTTAGCTTATGCTTCTGATTCATATTAATGTGCCTCATTTTACTATGCATCATCTTAAAAGAAGCCTATCAGTGAGTAATTATGAAGAAGAACAGTTAAACAAGTGTTCAGAATCTGTATTATAAGATGACTAAACTGAATATCTCTACAATCATCTTTCCCTGAACATCACGTTATGTCCCTGGTCTACTATAGTGAGGAAGTCAGTTGTTATTTTCATATTTATTAGTTTATAAGTCAGATGATTTTTTATGTTTTTTCTATTTTATTTACTATAGGTGAAGTTGTATATAGGACCATAAATTCATAAATTAGCACCAGGCTAACTGTCTTTGTTGGCCATTCCAAGTCCAGCCAAATATCCCATGTGAAAATGAAACCCTGTAACTTTAGTCTATAAGGTGAGCACCTTACCCACTATGCCAACCTCCCACCTTTATAGATGTATTTATATTCTTTATTTAGATATTTATTTATTTGTGATCTCTTTTTATGTTTGTTTGTGTACTGTATCTTGTACTCTTACTATATTCCTAGGTTTTATATTTTAGCTATAATCATGGTATAGAGTGTCATATAATAGAACATTTATACTTATCGTTATATATTTGATATACTTTAATCTAGTATGACTATTAGAATCAGTACTATTTTTTCCTTAAATGTTATGTCTAGTAGCATCTGAACAAACAACTGAAAAATCATCTCTTTTAACAGTCAAACTTTTCATAATGAATTGTTCTGATATATTACGTTTTATCATTTAAAAAAGACAATAATCAAGAAACACAATCTTAAATTTGTTATCAGAAGTGTAATTCTGTAGGAAAGTATATAAATTATCCTTTTGGCATACTATAAGCATTCAGAACTACTTAATAACTGACAGTTGTTTAGAATGCAATTCACTGTCGTTTGCTTATTATCTAACTTGTATTCATTGACATCTTAGCATATGATTTTAAATATTATGATTATTTACTTTTAGACAGGAAGAAATAACCTGGGCAGTTCTTAAAATTTAGAGCTACTGCAGCATTACAAAAGTGCTCATGATTATAATTAAGCTGCTTCAAGCTGGTTCTCATGACAAGGGTTTGTAAGTGAACAGTTTATAAGCTACAATTCACACAAAAACACTAACAAGTTAATCCAAGCCACCTCCACTCCACACATCAATCCCTTAAACCCTTCCAAACCACCAAAAAAGAAAAAAAAGAAAAACATTTCAGAGTATGTTAACCACTAAAAATCTATTGTATTTAAAGAAATAACATTTAATGATTCAGTAAGCACTATTTATATGAGATGTTTAATATAAAGCAGACTGTCATTTTTAAAGGAGACATAGCATATAAACTTACATTAAAGAATGACAGTCATGTGTTATCTTAGTTTAACTTGCAAAAGTGTGATTGTTACTATATTTGATATCATTCCAATAGTTACTTTTATATATGTAAAAATCTATATTTTTTATACTTTGTTTATAATATAGCATGTATTTCCTGGGTGCTATTGCATGTCAAGTATATTGTCAGTAGCACACTACTGAACCATTTTAAGAACCCATAATGTAACTAAACATGTCTCTTTAGTGGCATTTGTTGCATCTTATATTATATTTAATAGTACACTGTTCAGCTATGCCAAATATTAGAAAATGTGCTACCTAACATAGGTTTCAGCATAATAATGATTAACTTTTAATAAGATTCACATTTAATATTTTAAACTCTAAGTGAAAATAAGTTGCTTTAATTTCATATATAGCTAAAATAATCAAACTCTAACATTATAAAAAGGGAGCTAGTAACCATTTGAAGTAGGGAAATAAAGAAATGATTTACTTTGTAAAAAATAATATGCAGCACCTGTTCATAAGTTTTCAAACACTTTTTTAAATTGATAAAAACTCATAACCATGAAATACAATGATTTTCATTTGTCTTTCAGTTTTGTACAGTTTTTGTCTTTTATTAACCATACATCTCTTGTTGCATTTCTCTTCAAAGAAGTTGACAGATTCCAATCCATTTCTTCTGTTTTTTTCTAGGATTTTATTTTTCTGTATAAAGTCCATTGCATCTTCCAAGATGTTACAAATATTCTTTCCTTCTGGAAAGTGATTCCTTATTTTTGCTGGAAACAAGATTTGTGCTTTAATATTGTTTTTCTTTAAGATTTTAGCAAGTGTCACACATGCTTTTCTCTGTGACGTCACTAACGTAGAATAGTCATTGTCAAATCTTATAGTATTTCCTTTAATTTTAACTGGATAATTAATCCATACAGCTTTTGAGACTAAATCCTTATCTTGACTTGAGAAAGACCTTTTGATCACTGATCTTGGTAAAGGAGTTTTTCTTTTTATTTAAAGATGAGTTAGAAAGTGATCTATGTGCCCTTTCAATGCCAAAGAAAAAAGCTCCAGGCAGGTTAAAATTTTAGGCAGCCAGGTATTAAGGAATTGAATCATACTGTCTCCTCTCTTCTTTTTCAAGAATCTCATAAATCCTGATGTTAGTCATTCTAGATATGTTCTTTAATCCTTTATTTTAATCCAGAATAATGTATTTTGTTTCAGAAGAAATTCAGTGTTATTCTCATTTTCAAGTAATCTTCCATCAGAATCAGACATTGCCTCTTCTATACTTGAGATTTGTGATGATTGCTGTTTAAGAGATTCACTCAGCACTTCAACTTACTTTTTGCATTCCTCTTTGAAAGTTTCCATTTTGCTTTCTAATTTATCTACCTTTATATATAACTCTCTGCTGTTATTTATTATAGCCTGTATGTCTTTTTTTCAAAATACTTTCCATACACTGGGCTAAGAGTGGCTCATTCTGTGACAATTATTTGTTTCTAGTTTTCTTGACAGGAAAAGCAATTAAAAGTGTTTCAAATGTGTTATTTTTGTAGTAAATCTTTCAACAGATATTTAACTACAAATCCATCAAGTTTTGAAATGTTCTATTTGAGTTTTTTAGTAAAAATCCTGTCAGAGATGTTAAAAAGAAGAGGAGCTAAAAAACAGTACTGTTAACTGCTCACCATCTAGGCCATGCCTGTTAGTCACACTTTTTGAGCACCTCTGCAGCAGAGGGGCCAAACACTAAATCTTTATCTAAAGGAGAATTTAAAATGTATTTTTTTAAAGTCATCTGGGAGGTTCTGAGAATGTAGCCAAGCAAATTTAATTACAACAGTACCTGTGTGGCCTAGCCTAGCAATCAAAGAAATTAAGTTATTCAAAGCAGATTTTTTTCTTCACAAGATGAAACAGTAGATAAAACATTCTTCATACTTTCACAATATGCCCAAAAAACATATGAGCCTGACAATTTACTATTCTGAAAATCAAAGTTACAGAAGTATACACGTTTTCCCCATACCTATCAATAATGTTCCCATCCCTATTAGAAAGAGTAGGATTTGAATGAAGTGCTTAGGAACACTTGAGTCAACTGTTGTTATAGCTGCTAGGTCAGTTCTGGGAATAGTGCATACAAATTTAAAAGACTAAGGAACTTAATACATCCTATCTGCCTTTTTAGTGACAGCTGGCTGTCTATCAGAAAAATTGCAGGCAGTAAGACACACATCTTATGAAAAAGACAAGATGGGAGGAATGGATGTAGGTTCTGGAAAATCCTTCTGTAAGAACTCATAGCATTTTCTGAGGGACTGAAAAATCTCAGTGTTTTCCCACTGAAAATACTGGGACATTCTAGCAATAATCTTAGACAAAGAGAAATCCCCACAGGGAGAATCAGAAACTGAGATCTCCTCTGAGTTTGAAAAAGAAATCTGAAGAGAAAACCCTGTATCTGTCCCTACATCTTCCTGTTCAGATTCATAATCTTGAATCTCTTCAGGAAAAGAGACAGTCCTCCTCTTTTTAATAGAAACTACTGCACAGGAAGGGTCAATAGCCAGAATTAGAGCCTGAGCCAGACCCAGCAAATTTCTCCTATCCAAAGAAATTTGAGGAATAGAAGATACATCCTTGGCTTTCTGTTTCTTTTTGACAGGAAAAATAGGGCCAACTGTATTATTAATGGTAGCCACTGCTTCCCAGTGATGGGCACAGCATTTTAAAACAACAAGGAAACCTTCCCTGTTTCCTTTCCCAGGACTGACAAGATTGTCTCTCCTTTGCCAACTGAGGGGACTCCCAACAGCCATGCTGCAAAGGATGTGGCTATAGTGGTTCCAGGTGCAACACCAGAGGGATCCAGGGAAAAAAGATTGGTGGTCAGAGGTACAAAAATGGCCACAGCAGAGTCATTGACCTATGGCTGAGGCAAATTGCTAGCCCGCTGTGGTGACAAAAGATGTTTACTTAACTTTTTCATTTTGTAGTTGGAAGAAGGACCAACTGTGGGATTAACAATCTGTTCCATGTTCAAGCTAAAAATGGTGCTTCTTTCTTAGAGAAGACAAGTAGTAAATGCTGGGAAAACTACTAGTCCACCAAAGTTACTTTTTTGACAGAGAAAAACACAGTAAAAAGCATTTTCGACCACTGGCATCTCCACAATAGAAAACTAAACATAATTTTTCCACAGAAAATGTATTATCAGTTAGTTTGCAATACTTTAAAATAATAGAAAAGAAAATGAGTGTTTCTTTAAAATAGTATGTTACAGTGTTGAGACAGTCCATAAGCACACGATACTGCTAGCTTTAAAATAAGGTTTTGAACAAAAACTTAATAAAAGATCAGTAAATATAAAAAAATGGAAAGTTTTTTTTTCCCTAAAGGGAGCTTATCTGCCCAGCAAAGGAAAACACAAGCTGACCATCGAGCCTCAAAAGCCTCAGAGGACAGTACTGTCCAGTGGCAGGAAAGCTCTGAAGGGCTTCTTCCCAAACTTGTATTTTAGTCATCTCATCTCAAGCTGCTTGGCAGTTTGGGTGCATGGAAGGTGCCCTGAAACTTTGGAAGTCCTTGGCAGATGTAACCCATATGGCTTTGGCTACTACAGTGGTGATCAATATGAAGAACATATTGTGATTATCTTGTTTGAGTTTTTCCAGTTTATTTCTTGGGATTGACATTTTTTTCTGACTTCTCCAAAAGAAAATATATAACTCACTGAAAATAATTGAATATTCTCACAGTTCACTATATGTCTTAGCAGGTGGAATCCCAAAATTTATTTGTTCACTCAACTTCAAAGCTGGGAAGGTATTCATTTCTAGAGGCCTGACTATAAAGAACTATGGTTAAATGTACTAGTAATCCTTCTATTACATCCTGACCATTCAGTTTATTCTGTAACTTTTTCCACCCTCCTCTTTAGATTACTAGAGTTGCCCCCCCCCCCCGGAGGATAAGCAAAAGCAGAAATGTCTCTTTGGAAAGTGTAATAACTTTTTGTTGGTGTGTTGTGGGTTATCCAAGATACCTGTGCTTTACTGTGAAATATAACTGGTAGACAACAGCTTCTATATCCATAACAGCAGGTGGTTGAGTGGCATCTGTATTGTATTCAGCATGTTCATTTGTTGCAACAAGGTGGCCTTCCTTTTTCAAGTAATTTATTGATATATTGTTTGCAAATTTAACTGGAGATTAATCTGAACTCTGTGCTGTGCAACATGGATGAGTACAAATTTTAAATCTTCAGAGTTGAGACAGTCCATTAGCACACAACACTTCTAGCTTTAAAATAACTTTCTGAAAAAAAATGTAATAAAACATCAATAAATATAAAAAATGGAAAGTCCTACTCTTACTCTATTCAAACATACAAATTTTGGTTAATGATCTATATTTTTAAAACTCACTTAACTGGACTTAGCAGAATAGTGCTACTTAGGTGAATCTACTAACACTTGCAGATAAGAAAATACTTCTCAGCAGAGACATCTTCCACTACTGTGTCAAGCCTTAACACTGGAATATTCACCAAAAGCCACTCAAATAATGCATTTTTTTCTCTGTCCACTGAAATTATGAAGATAAAAAACTATCAGTACTAGATAAGACTGATAATTCCCACCACCTGAGTTAGCAAAATACCTTTGGAGTGGTGTTTTTAAGGAATACAAAAAAAAAAAAATCAGATGAGATAGTTGAGGAAGGCAGTCTAAGCATAATATAAGTTGTGCAGTACAGATGGAAAAATTGTGAACCAAATTTACACAGTTATAGACGTTTTGCTTTGTTTTCAATAGACCCTATTCTGTCAGACCTATTACACATTCAAATGTCTAGTATTCTAAACATCTGCTCTAAAGATCTGAATCTGTTTTGCAAAATAAACAGAACTTGTTGGAAGGATTGTGTATCACAGAGAATGCAGCTTCTATGGGACCATCTTCACCTTCACATAAAGAAAAGTCCTACTCTTAATCTATTCAAATGTAATTTGGACAAAATGATGGGTAATTACAAATTCACCCCCAGTTTTGCACCCCTGCTCCTTATGGATATGGAAAATATGTAAATATTCCTCTATATCCTTGTTTGGCCTCTCTCTCAGTTATTCATATGCAAAAATTAAGAGCTAGAAACTACCATGAGCATGTAAGGCTAGGCTTCTTAATATTTTCACAGATCAGTAGTCTAGAAAGTACCTATGGACCTATAAGATACTTCAAATGCAAATGCTATAATGCCCAAGGCTAAAAGTTTATTTTTGTATGGCTCAAGTACCTTTTAGTAATTACTGATGGCTACTCAAAAGGCCCTGCAATAGAATCAGTACTTTTAATGTCATCATGTGCAGGAGTTCCAGCCATTGACAAACTATCTTCAACCTTTGGAATACCAGAAAGAATAAAGACTGACAATATTCAATCTTTTAACATCTCTAATTTAACCAGCTTTGTGAATACCAGAAAGAAAAGCTGACTCTACTCTGAAAACAAACCAATGGGATAGTAGAATACTTTATATAGACTGTTAAGAAGCTGATAAGGATTTTGAAGTTTAAATGCATTCAGTGGAAACAGCAAACAGTATTGTAAGAGCCTACAGGGACATTTTTATTTTCTTTTGAATCTATAAGAGGAACAGAAAAAGTCAAGAACTAAGAAGAACACACCAAAGGAGATGAAAATGTATACCTTTTCAAGAAGAAGGGTCAATGAACATTTTTTTAAACAGTAGATAATTTGTGCTAGCAAAGTGAAAATGGCATAAACATAACTGTTGGACTTAGAACTCTTCAAGATAAGATAATTACTGTGCCAGAGCCATGGGCTCAAGCTCAATGCCAATAAATGTATAGTTATCCCCTTTGGGAAAAAACATGTACCCATGAATTACCACATAGGTGGCAGTACACTAAACACTGAAAGTGTGATAAGAGACCTAGGGACACAGGTGGACAGTGTTCTCACCTTCGATAACTATATCGCCACAACAGTCAGGTCATCCTTCTATATGGCATCACTAAGGGCTTTTCATCCAGAAAAAAGGAGGTCATTGTCCCACTGTGCACATCCCTCATTAGACCCATTATAGAATACAATGCCCCTTTTGGCATGTACCTTTCAAGACATCTGCAACAACTGGAAAGGTCACAGAAATACCTCACTAAAAGAATCACAGGCCAAAAAGCAAATGCCCTATGCTGACCGTCTAAAAAAATTCAAATATACTCTGTCGCATATCGTCTACTCAGAGGTGATCTCTGCTTAGGCCATGTCAAACCCAGAGCTGTTGGACATGCTATACTTAAAGAAATCCCAATCCCTCAGAGCCACATACTCCAGGGATCTAAACCTTGTCATCACAATGAACAAAACATGCTGGAAGGATAGCTTCCTTACCCAGAGACTCTGCAGACTCTGCAATAGACTGCTCATACATGTCAAGCAGAGTGCCTCTTTGGCCCTCTTCAAAAGGAACCTTGAAGATTGGATGGGAGAGATGAAATTCACCTCGGGGATCATGTCAGTCACCCTGCTAGACAGGGGTCCAGGGAAGTAAATGTTGTGGGAAGAAATAGCCAGGGATTTGCTATGGCTAGGCTTGTATAGGCCCTATGGCCGATAGCCTAGTACCAACCTATGAACCTATGAGCCTATGAAATGGAAAACAAGCTATCACAAAACACTAATTTTTTTGAAAGCCATTTTAAAGTGTTGATAATGTAACAGAAATTGTTATATTTTTGTAAGTAGACCTGATATTGAGCCAGAAGCTATAAATGCACTGAGAAACTGCATAATAAGTGAAATACTGTAACCCGAATCCCCCACTGAGCTGCAGACAGACTGACAGACAGTCTTACATTTTGAATTGAGCGAATATGTTTATGTTTTGTAATCAGAAGTATAGAAAGGTCATTTGGTACCCTGGGCAATGCCCCCACATAATAACAGTTTGGTGTTGAGGACTCCCCAAAATAAGGACCAAAAAAAGTTGAAACAGTGTTGAGGTCTGATGCATAATTATTCTTTGTTGTATCAAACATCTTTTAATTTAGCATTATTAAACTGTGTCAGACACATACAGTAGGTATACCAGACACTCTAAATTAATTGTAAGAGTGTGTGTGTGTGTGTGTGTGTGTGTGTGTGTGTGTGTGTGTGTGTGTGTGTGTGTGTGTGTGTGTGTGTGTGTGTGTGTGTGGTATGGAAGAACAGCTGTAACAGGGTTGGCCACCTGGTGGCGTTAACACTAGCTCTTGATGATTGTTACTGTTAAAGTGACACCCTGAACCACAATGCAAAAAAAAAAAAAAATGGGAAAAGGCGGATGTGGATGGATGGATGTATGGAAACTCTGTAGCAAAAAGTTTTACTTGCTCCTTGCTACAGTTCCAAGCATGCACACATGGACTTCCATTTATGGAGTCAGGACCATGACTCCTTAAATGACTGTTGATACCGATTGCAAAGACAGATGGGCACCTTTGCTGTAGTGCCATTTGAACCACTATCTATTTTTGACTGGGACAGTCTGTAACTTCACAGCAGCCTGGATATAGGTTTCATTGTAATATAAAAATTTTATGAATAAATATCTTCTTATGTGGGTATTCTGAAAGTAATGCACATGATCATGCATCATTTGAAAAAAAAAGTGCTTTCTTTTAAAGAATGAATTTCCTCGCAGGTGTGACATATTGTGAAGTTGTTATAAACTCTGTTCATTTAAGACATTGTAAATATATATATATATATATATATATATATATATATATATATATATATATATATATATATCAGGTTCACTAGACAATCTTGAAATCGAAATACTGAAATGTCGAATTTCAGTATTTCGAGACTGAATAGTTGTAAGCGCAGTTACAAGAAACTACACTATCTTGAATGCAGAAATGTTGAATTTACTGTCATGGTGTCACATTCATGATGTGCAGTGTGGTTTGTGGATTTAGCTGGGGATTCAGGTAAGTGGTGTTTACGTAAGGGTATTGGGTAGGGTTTTTAATGTGTGTAATGGTGTTTTTGGTGTATTTGTGTGTTTAATGCAACCTTGGATTTAGTATATATATATATATATATATATATATATATATATATATATATATATATATATATATATAGTTCTCCTTCACAAGATCGAATGAATGAATACTCGAAATTCATATGACCGAGGCCGGAATCTCAAATATTCATAAACTTGAAATTGTGCAGAGGAACAAAAACAAATAAAAAACAGTTTTCTAAGATTTTTGCAGGGGGGCAAGCCCCCCCTGCACCCCCCACACCCTCTACTTAAATATACCAACTCTGAGTTTGCACTTCAGCGAAGAAAAGGGAAATCTCCTGTTCCACACTATATGCATAGGTGCACGACGGGAGAATTTCCACTCCAGCACTAAAGTCCGGTCACACAACTCACATATTAAATCAGGAATGATGCAGGGGGACCTAGCTCCCTGCATAAACATAAGTATATTTCTTTTTTTTTATTTTAAAAGCTTCTCTTAACAACTTCGAGTTACTGAAAACTCAAAATTCTGGGCTCGAGCCTATGAATTTCGAGCTTTCAGTCATTCGATCTTGTGAAAGGGAAATATATATATATATATATATATATATATATATATATATATATATTTATAAATAAATTAAAGTAAGGGGTACCCCCCACAGAGGGGGTGCATGGGGGCTTTCCCCCTGCTTATAGGTAGGGTAGGTGTGTTTGTATGTTATGTTTGTGTGTGTTGCTAAATAGGTTTATGTGTGTTTATATGGTTGTGATTTTGGTTTTCAAGGTTGTGGGTTTTTGGGTATGTGGAATTTCGACTATACAGTCTCAAAATACTGAAATTCAACATTTCAGTATTTTGAGATTGTCTAGTGAATATATAGATATATATATATATATATATATATATATATATATATATATATATATATATATATATATGATGTTCTTCTTCTTTCAGCTTAGATTCGGTTAGGGGTCGCCACAGCGCAACTCCGGTTCGCTAATGATTGGCAGTAGATTTTTACGGTGTTGAGGTGACAGCTCGATGCCCGACCTTCAACAAAGGCACGCCCATTTTACGCATGTCTTTTGAACGCCACTCGACAGCGGGTAGGACATGCAGACTCCACACAGAAGGTGCTCCAGCCGAGAATCGGATGGGGAGAATCTGTTGCTGTGAGGCAATAACGCTACCACTGCACCACCTCGGCATATATATATATATATATATATGTGTGTGTGTGTGTGTGTGTGTGTGTTTTAGTGCATAAATGATATATATAGGTGTTTTAGTGCTATTTCTACTTCTCTGTTATAAGTGATACTGTTGAAATGAATACATTTGATTATATATTAATTTCAGTTTTCTTTTATCTTTTCATAAAATGCATTTTTAACTCCTGTTAATATGCTATTAACACAAATGAATTTCAGTGCTTGTCAGTGGACAGAATCGAACCCATGTTCCTGTAAAATAAAGGGTGATGCAGTCTTATGTGTACCACCCAAAATCTAAAACTTTTGATTTGTTACTCCTTCCAAAGGATCTAGTGTATCTCTTTTTTGGAAAACATTAAAGAAATTAGTTTGAATATTATACAGAAGCCTTAATTAGTCAATTGGACTTTCATGGTAAGCAGTCCAATGGTCAAGCTGCCATATGCAAATTGCTGAATTGATGAAGTATTATAATAGATCTAGAACTCAGTTTCTCTTTAAAATATGTTTGTACTCTAGCCTACTGTATTTTCAAGTCCATAGGAGTTGTATAATTGAAACTAAATACCTTATTGTAACCTTGCTAATTGTTTTTGGAGCTTTTCTCCCCAGGACTCCATTGAAAACGGGTTATTTTGGCCCAATGGACTATCCTGGTAAACCAACTGCAAATAAATAAATAAATACATCGGTGATCCCTTATTAATCAAATGCATGAAATCAAATTAACTATTGGCCATTATTTAAGAGCAAGTCACAAGATAAAATCCAAGAAGGAAAGGTTTTACATACAAACCAAATTATGTGACTTTCACTTACTGACACATTACATATTTTGCTGTTCTGTACGGGAATACAAAATGTTGTTCAAATGAAAAAGTTTCAGTAAAGATCAGCTGTTTATGTCCATATAGTATAGCCTTGTAAAAACATATGAGTTCACATTTCAAAGCATACAGTATTCATGAAATTAGATTCAGAGCTGGTGAGTCTGTCCTATACTGCATTTTATTTATATGCCTATAAAAATAACCATGTACATGATGACACTAATACATGTACCAAATCTATTTACTATAGCTGCTTTTGGTGTATTTCTGTGGCTCTTTTGTGGCAAAATAGAGTAATGGCATGTAATGATTTATGCATTCACAAGACCATCTACATGACAAGTCCATAAAGATTGAACTTTTGTGATGCTCACAGCTGCAGCATGTTGCAACTTTGGTTTCATTCCCTAGACTAATAATGCTGCTCCCAGCCATGGCATTGTCTAACACTTGCTGCAACAATGCAGAATACTCACAACACATCTGACACTGCATGATGTAATGTTCATACCTTTATACCAGAATGCATGTGCAGCTTCCATGGCATGTCTCTTTGTGACTGTGCCTACAAAATAATTGTGGTGCCCTTAGACATGACATGGTTTAACTCCAGAAGCATAGAGTGTTCATGACCATAACATTTAAAATTAATTTGATTTACGTCAAGTTGATTTGTTGCTTTTTGTAGCATTCAATATTAGATAAAAATCCTAGTAATGTGTGGCACTGTACCCAGTTTACAAAGAGAAAAATATGCACAGGCATAACCATTTTCAATAGCAGACACTTGGGACTAGAGGGAAAACAGGCATGACATTTAGTATCAGAATACAATCCACAATGTGAAAAATGCAAAAGTCAAAACTATTCAAGTACTGACTCAAAAGTGAAAAAAAAAAAATCACGTGCATGACAAATGTGAGACTTATCTTCCCAGATGCCACTTCACATTATATATTACCTAATGTGCAATCAAAACTTTTCCTTAGATTATCCATGAAAACAAATTAAAGTCCAAAGTAATGAAAGTCACAATGTCAAAAGTGGTATTGTTTTGTTAAAGTTAGTGTTCGTGATGTCTTAGAAATTCCACTGTACTCTGGACCATGACTAAACATACAGGCTGAAGATACAGCACAACTCTTCATTAGAGACGTGATAAAACTGTACAAATATTTAATTTATCTGTCCATTGTAACGAAGTGCAAACTTAACAGCTATATATAAATGAAATAATTTGTCTGCAATTGGTTCTGATAAAGTAATGCTTGTTAAGGGATGAAAGCACTTAACCAACTTACATGTCTTTATTTTAATAAATGCAAGTTGTTTATTGAGCTATATTTCCGACTGTGGGTTTATATTACATATATAGCTGGATTATTTGGTGATGGACCTTAAGGAGTTCATAGTATGAACTGTTGCTTTTCAGAATTATCCTAATATACTGCATCCATTACACTATATGAGCCATTTTTCTCTGGTGTATATCTATCTATCCATCCATATATGTGTCTATATATATTTATACACACACATACACACACACACACACACACACACACACACACACACACACACACACACACACACACACACATATATATATATATATATATATATATATATATATATACAAAACTATACACACACACACACACACACACACACACACACACATATACACACATGAACAATAAGTCACATAAGTCACTGAAATTAAGGAGTATTGTCCTCTTTTCTTTAACTACTTATCTTACACTCTTTCTTGATATCTTGATATACTCTAATCATGATTTTCACTGATGTCAGCTAAGGGCCTAAGCAAGGTTAAGCTAGGGACTGTGTCTAGATGTAAGAAATTCATTGTCAACCTTTACTCATCCCTCATTAGGATACTCATTGAATATAATGCTCCATTTGGCATTTATCTGTCCAGAGAAATGCAACAACTGGAACACCTACAGAGATACCTTACTAAAATAGGCCTAAACAACATGCCCTACATGGACCAACTGAAAACTCTGTCACTATACTCAGTATCCTACAGACTGCTAAGAGGTGCCTGTATCTGGCATACAAGGCATCTTCTGATCCATTATTGATGAATTTACTGCACATCAGCAAGTCCAGTGGCATCAGAAATACTTGGTCTAGGATCTAAACATCTTCTGCAATTTCAACAGAATAGTTTGGATGGATGAGTGTGTCTCACAGAAGATACCACTGCTGTGGAACAGACTTCCCATACACACAAAAATCAAAGTTCATCCCTGTCCATGTTCAAGCAAAATTTAATCTATGGATAGGAAACAGAAAATGTATTCCAGGTCTGCCCCATGTACTAATAATGGACAGAGGCAACTCCTAAATGCTTTATGCCATGCATGGGTATCCTTAATTTATCTATGGTATGATGCCAGTTATTCTCATTAGGGATAATATATAATTATCAACCATGGAATAAGTAAGGCCAATCTATAAAGAAGTGGGAAAGGCTATTTCAAGCACTAAAAAGGAAATTAGCTAGGCTTAAAATGGCTTGCATGGACAGCTAGCCTAGTACTTACCTATGAACATATGAACATATAACAACCTATATGATATATCTGTGATGGGATTGCTGTCCTGTAGATATATATATATATATATATATATATATATATATATATATATATATATATATATATATATATATATATATATATATATATATATATATACATATATATATATATATATATATATATATATATATATATATATATATATATATATATCACAACAATATAAAATGCAATTCTAAATGGCTTTAATATGCAAACATTATACTACTACACTTCTATTTTTTACTCTACCTGAAGTTTTGACCAGCTAAAAAATGTCCAATGATTACCACTAACCTGACTAAGCCATTCATACCTACAGCACTTTTTGTATATTTTCATTTAAAAATCATAACTCCTTATAGCATTCTGACAATTTTTGTGACTGGCTTCCTTAACTAAATGACATACTGAAAATAATATCCAGTGTAAGAAAGGGTAAGATGTAAATAAAAAAAATGTCACTAAGATTGCTAATCGAGAATTTCTTGCAATAAAGACATTAAAGATCATTTATCACTTAGCGGTGCAGCAGATAGTATTGTTGCTTCAGGGCAAGAGGTTCTCTGGTTCAATTCTCGAATGAGGTGCCTTATGTGCAGAGACTGCATATTCTCCCTCTTCCCCTGTGGGTTTTCTTCAGCTGCTCTGGTTTCCTCCCACATTCCAAAGACATGTAGTAGGCGGATTTGACACACTAAATTGGCTGTAGGTGTGAATTTGTGTGTGTGGTATGAAAACAACTATGACAGTTCTAGGCACCCAATGGTGTAAACATTGGTTCTAGATGATTATCACTGTTGAAGTGACACCCCAACCCTATGTGCAAAAATAGGAAAAATGGGTTATGGGTAGATTTGTCACTTGTTATTCATATTTGCACTCACATTTTCATAACTGAGAGAGCTACATTTTATTGAGGAAGAAGTCATGAAATGCTATGGTAGGGCACAGAAAAATACATTGACAACATACAAGTTTAAGGTAATATATTGGAGGTAATGATAGCTGTTTGTTGTGATTATAAAGAAATGCAATATTTCCATATGCAGATTAATATTTCCAAAACCTTGTGACTTGCAAATGATTGTGTGGCATCAGGTGAAACCATAGATGATTTTAAAAAACTGCCATTGATATTTACACTGTATGTTGTACACACAGATTGTTTTTATTGATATTTACATTATTTTTCAAAGTAATTTTTGAATGATTTAACATATATACAATATATACACACTGGAGAGATGGAGATGTGCTCTAGAGAGAAGAGGAATGAAGGTCAGCAGAACTAAGAAAGAATATGTGTGTGTGAATGTGAGAGAGGATAGAGGAATGGTGAGGATGCAAGGAGTAGAGGTGGCGAAGGTGGAGGAGTTTAAATACTTGGGATCAATAGTTCAGAGTAATGGTGAGTGTGGAAGAGAGGTTAAGAAGAGAGTACAGGCAGGATGGAGTGGGTGGAGAAGAGTGTCAGGAGTGATTTGTGACAGACGAGTGCCAGTAAGAGTGAAAGGGAAGGTCTACAAGAGGGTAGTGAGACCAGCTATGTTATATGGGTTGGAGACAGTAGCATTGACAAAAAGGCAGGAGTTACAGCTGGATGTGGCAGAGTTAAAGATGTTAAGATTTGCACTGGGTGTGACAAGGGTGGACAGAATTAGGAATAAGTATATTAGAGGGTCAGCTCAGGTTGGAAGGTTTGGAGACAAAGCCAGAGAGGCAAGATTACATTGCTTTGGACCTGTGCTGAGGAGGGATGCTGAGTATATTGGGAAAAGATGCTATGGATAAAGCTACCAGGTAACAGGAAAAGAGGAAGGCCTAAGATAAGGTTTATGGATGTGGTGAGAGAGGACATGCAGGTGGTTGGTGTGACAGAGCAAGATGCAGAGGTCAGGAAGAAATGGAAACAGATGATCCGCTGTGGCGAACCCTAATGGGAACAGCCGAAAGAAGATGATGATGATGACAATATATACACACCGTGTGATCATTGCATTCCTTCCTCTGCAGGCTCTGTCTCACCCTTTATGCTCCCATCCCTCCTCACTCAATCTCTCAGACCTGTTATAACATGCTTAACTACTTTACTTCATCTGAACTCCAAATACATATCCAACTGACTTACACCTAGCTTCCTCTCACTACCACATATACTACTCACTCAGTCTCCTCTCTTACTCCTGTATCTTCCCCTTCCATCCCATTAACCCTTCTAGCTTGTTCTGTCTTTGTGTGGAGTGTCTGCTTTATATCTTCTTAAGTTTAGTGCAATATTTGTATATAAGATTTAGGTATATGCGTTTAGAACAGTATCCGTTTGAGCTTAGTAATATCTGTATATATATATATATATATATATATATATATATATATATATATATATATATATATATATATATATATATATATCCTACCTTTATTCCCAGCCACTAGCCTGATATTGGTATATCTGTTCATTACTATGTCCATATTATATGTATATCTAATGTTTGCTGCAGTATGTATTATTTACTATTGTATGTATATTCAATTGTTCTTCATGTACACTGCTGCTCATTTATTGTTCTGTGGAGCTTTCTCCCCAGGCCTCCACTGAAAAAGGACCTGTGTCCAGTTGGAATTTCCCGGTAAACAAATGTAAATAAATAAATAAATAAATAATACACAGAAATGAAGAAATACTGTTGCACAATGTCAGAAATGCATTAAATCATCAAGATAATATTATAGTATTAAAAAATTAAGATTCTTCATATTTCAATAACAACATTTCAAGGCTATCCCAACAACTAAAAGTCATAGCATGATTTACAGTGATTATTCTAATCACTTCTTTTTCAGTTTTACATAGCACTGCTGTTAAATTCAAAAATGCTTTGAATGTAGGAACTGAATTAAATTTCCATTTTTGTAATAATTTTTCTAGCTACTCCCAAAAGACTCCAAAATATTTTTCTTTGTATTTTATAGATCAAGGAAGTAGAACATTAATTAATTTTGTTGATCATTTAGTCCAATGGAGCTCAGGAAGTTTGCACTGTAACTTCCAATGGGCAGAACCTATGCCTTTTGACAGAATCAAATTATGTCCTTACATTTCAAAACAAATGTTCATGTCTCTGGAACCATAGGGGTTATGAAAGAAGTAAAAATGGCAAACTCTTCAGCAGAAAAAATATTTTTATAGTGGTAGTATTCTTTAGGTTCTAGGTCTTAAACTGAATTTTAAAAATCACAGTAAACACAGTAATTATTACATTTATAATATTTTGTAAACAACTTACAATATTGCAGCAGCCACTCAAGTTACATACCTACTGTCAGCAACATTTTATTTTTCTAGCTGAGAGCTTTCATAAGAGACTAAGGAGCTCTGTCCATGTTACTTGGTTGTTCAGATATTTAGAAAAATGTGGAAACTATATCTATATAAACTAATATCATAAAAACAACAGTTAATGCCTCTTTACCTGCAATAGACAGAGGTCAAATATTAATGCAGTTGAGTTTGCCATTGTGTAAGCTTTAAGATAAAATCTTTTAAAACCGTCTACATAGCATGGTTTTGGAGTTACTGATGAAAATATGAAAAAGCAATATTTGATGAAACCTAGAGATGTCAGTAGCAGTTAACTGCAGATGCACCTGGAGGCATCACTCTGATGTAATGAGTTAAAGAATAATTATTAGACCATAAGCCCTTAAAATACTTATCTCTTCCCAATATACATTTCCTTTTTCACAGTCCATAAACATATGTGCTCCATTAGCTTTTATACCTTTTGTACATCTCCAGCAAACTGAATAAGTCTTTTTACTAAACTTACAATTTTTTATAAGGGGTAACAAACATTTTATGTATGTATTTCCATATAAAAACTTTCTAGTATAAACTTGAAGATTTTTGAATAATTTACTTACGTAGCAGCATTTCAGACTTATCAATTGAGTGATTCATTCTACTACTACTGAAAAAGTTCCAGGATTTTGCATCAGAGTATTGTTATTTATAATTAACCTATATAACTCAGACAAGTTTTCTTTGTAGGTCAATTTACCTTCAATGATAGCACTCATATACTCATATAATGGGGGTAGTGTTCTTTTCCTCTTCATTCATATTATTGACAAATTAATTGTATTTATTTTTTTTTACATATGGATAATATTAACCAATTAACAGATTCATTCAACTTATAATCTTTCATTAAATATTCTGGTGACTTAGCCTTTCCTTTTGCAAATCAATAAGAACATAATACTAATCAATTTCATTTTAATGAATTCATTTTAACATTGCTCTGAGTTTCCCTAAATCTAGATGTGTGTGCAATGGGAAAGCACAAAAATGTCCATATTTATTTACTGTTTTTAGAATTCATTCCATATATGTAGAGTCTAAAGCCTGAAATAAATGTCTTTCTTGTATTGTTAAATACTTATAATTTATCATATTTAATATAAGAATTTCATATAACCTGTTCCTGCATGATTTTCCATTGACTAGTATAGGTTGAGTCTAACCCGAGTATAATAGAGTTAAAATCTGCAACAATGGAATAAGATTGTACATCTGGGAAACTAATGCCACCATATCCACATAGTCTTATATGATTCCTACTAGCAATTCTCTGCTTTTTAGGGTACCATAAGAATGAAATTAACATGTTTTCCATTTTCTTTAAACGTTTTTGCTGGATATTAAACCTATTGTATACAATATATATAGTCCTGAGTAATATAATTTTAATAAGCATTAAACTACCCTCAAAAGTATTTTTTTAATAAGAAGTGACAGTTCTCAGATATTTTTTTTAATTATGATTAATAATTTTACTCACATGTTGATAGGTTTTTATTTTTAAATATTTTAACTGTTGATCTTCCCAATTATATTTATATTTATCTTTAAACTTACTGTCTAGTAATTGATTTAACACCAAAAATTCAGTTTTGTTATTATTATTACATTTCAGCAGTGGTACTTCTTGAAGCTTTTTGATTTCCTTATCTTTGTCTTCAATTGAATAACTTAAATCTCCTATAGTTAGTAAAATATCTGCAAAATGTTGTATTTTAGATTGACTGTCCTTATTGACTGAAAATCCATTAAATTTATTATTGCCTCTTATACTATTCGCTAAGGGTTTACTAACTTATCAAATAATAGAGAAGACAAGGGACAGCCTTGCGTTGTCCCTTTGTTTAGAGTGCATCCTTAAGAAATATATGATCCAATTAAAATATTTCCTTTAGGATCTCTATACAAGTTTGTTTAAAAATTCCAATAAATTGTTCTAGAAATGCTAATACTTCTAAGGTTTTAAATAAGTAGCTCCAATCTACAGAAGCAAAAGCTCTCTCAATATCTAAGCTAATGAGGTCCATTTTTTATTCATTCCTTTTGGTAAATCTAAGATTGCTACCCTTTTAATAGTGTTGTACATTAACCTATTGACTATAAATCATTTTTATCTTTATTAATTAATGTATCCACTATATCTCTTAATCTTGTAGTGAAAACAGAAGGAAACATTTTCCAAACAACATTTAGTAATGAAATAGGTCTATATAAGGGAACTAATTAATTGTCCTTTCCTTGCTTAAGTATAGGTGAGATTACAGAAAATTTTCATGAAGGAGGAATTATTTTGTCATCCTGAATTATCCTGAAAACATGACTCACAAATTCAAAAATATTTAATGGAAGCAGACTATATAATTACATGCTTAAACCATCTAACACTGGAGTTTTACAATTTTCCCTTTATTAATGCCTCCTTAACTTCTATTAGGGTAATAGGCTTATGCAACAAAGATATTTGCTGAGCATTAAGTTTATTAGTAACATTTTTCTTTAAATACTTTTCAATTTTATAACCATCAAAATTATTTTAACTTTATTGAAATCCTCATGAAAAGTTTTAAAAATATTAAGCATTTCCTGTGTGTCTGGAGTAAGCTTATTAGTATGAGGATTTTGGTTGTTGATTTGGGCCTTTTTGCTTAACTTTTTACTTCTATTAGCAAATCTGTGGAAGATTTTTAGAGTCACCTCATAACTGTGCAATTTTATTTTTTTAAAGTTATCTCTACTTTATGCATTAAGATTTTTTGATATTTAGTCATTCATTTTAATGACTTCAGTATTATGTAATGTATTTGTTTGTTGTTCAAACCTCTCTGCATGTGTGTCATATTTTATTTCCAGCAACTCTTTGTCCCACTCTTTCATTTTATTATTAGTTCATCTTCTCATTTTATCTTTAGTAAGCATTTTTAAGGAATCAGATAATATAATTTTACTAACCTGATCATCTTCATTCAAAGATAAATAATTCTCAATTTGTTTCTAAAGGTAGCCTTTAAATTCTTTTAATTTCATCATATATACTAGGATTCTATAAATAATCTGTAATTTCCTTATATCCATTGATATATTAACATTTTGTGCATTATGATCAGATAAAAGACCAGACGCAGTTTTAAAATAATTAACCTTACTAAGTAAATCTGTGGAAATATAAATCATATCTGTTCTAGATTGTGTTCTATGTGCATAAGAATAATGGGTGAAGAACAATGATTTTTCTTCTGCTTTTACTATTAAATCAGATAGATTATTATTACGAATCCATCTGTTAAGACCTTTAGTGAATGCTAGAATTTTAACTTTCTTCTGTTCACTTCTATCTTTTATAGTCGAAATGCAGTTAAAATCTCCAGCTACAATTAAACTAGCATTTCAATGACTTTGTAATAAGTTTAAGTGATCGATAGCCCCTCTTGCACTTATTTCATGGATACAATAAAAATAGCTAGAGGACAGAGTTTGTAATAATATTTAATTACTGCAAATATAAACATTCTTTTCGGATCATTAATAGATTCTTTGACCATAGGCATTACAGTACATTTTCTTCAAAGTATGGCAGTTCCTCTTCTTTTTTTTATTAAAAAAAGCAGATGAGCAGATGATAACAGTTCATAACTAAGGGTATTTAGATATTGTATATCTTTATCTATCAAGTGAGTCTCTTGTAAATATATTTAATTTTAAATATCTCTTTAATGATTTACTTTTGTTTCTTTTGTTTAATCTATTTGCATTAATAGATAATATATTAAAACCATCCATAGTGTGTATTTAAAAAGATTTATTTTATCAAGAGATAATATGATACTTGTATCCACCATATTGCTGTAGTTGTATATAAGATTATAATGTATTCTTTTGTCACTCTCTTAAAATTCCACAATTTTTAAATTCTTCCTTTCTACAAACTAAGCTACATGTCTAGAACCGTAACTACTTCACAACATTCGCTTACCATTATGTCGACTTTCTTAACAGTGAGACCACATTGTCAATTGTTTAAAATCACAGACTTCTGGAGCATTGTATTTTCCCACTGGAAAAGTAACCACTTGACCACCAACAATAAAATTGGAAATGCAGCAAATTAAATCCACTGAAGTGGGGGACTTTGCACCCTACACCTCCCATGCGGGAGGTTGTGCCCCCACCACCCTAACTAAATATACCAATTCCACACTATAGTGGAGAAAAGGGCAAAGTTCAACATAGTGGCCAAGTGGTTACTTTCCCAGTGAGAAAAAAACGATGTTCTGGGAGTTCATGATTTTAAACATTCAACAATGTGGTCTTGCTGTTATGAAAATAAATGTTATGGTAAGTTGATGTTATGAAAGGAATCATTATATCACACACACACACACACACACACACACACACATATATATATATATATATATATATATATATATATATATATATATATATATATAAAACTAATATAGCACAACCTACCATGGATACTGATAGTCCTAGTTTGTCTATCAAATAGACAAGTTACTATGCTATCTTTCTACCTACCAGTACAAGCTACTATGATTTACAAATGATTAATATAATATTATATGTAAGTTAAAAAGAGATTATTAACTTAGTTGTAAATTTACATAACATTTAATAATCCACTTCTGTTAATCACAAGAAATAAATAATCTTACAAATAGTGTAATATGTATGTATTTATGTAATAGTAATATAATTATCTATTCAAATCCCTAACTTATTCACTTATTTAAAATTGCTATAACTAAATTTCTAGGTAAACACATAAAACAATGTGGGACATGAACAGATAAATATATTTGTAAACACACAGGTGACAGGCAATCTTAACTTTCCAATCTTTTATGCAAAAGGAAAATTGATGTATACATGCATTTATTATGCTAAAAGATAGATACCTATTTTATAATTCTAAAAGCTCTAAATTAATTTTAAAAGTGCATGTCTATTTCTTAAATTTATGTAACACTCTTAATATGTTAACTATTAAAATATCTGAAAACCCTTTGACTCATTAAATTAATTAATAAAATACATTTACATTACTAAAGTCAAACAGAATATTTTGCTATTCAATCAAGTTAATAAAACATCTGCAGCCTATATTATAACTAACAATGTGCTCAATTCAAACCACACCCACCCTTCCCAGATTAAAACATCTTGAAAAATCTACTCTGCTTTCTATCAAAATGAATGTACTGACTCAACAATAAAACAATCAAATGTCAGCTCTGACTTACAAAATGAGTAATTTCAGGTAGTCTTAATGGATCCAGTGACATACAATATTCAAATAGCTTCAAAGTTCATGTTACCATATTTCAGATTTCAGCTTTCAGAATCTTTTCACATAACTTTTATGGGATTTTCTGAATAAATTATATGACATCTTATACATTCACATTTTGGCATATGTAGGTATATGTAATATATATTTTTCTCATAAGCATTTCACTATTTAAATATTTTTATATATTTTCTGTCTTATTTGCCCATTGATATTCAACCATATTTTACATAACTTGTATTTGTAAAATCTCCCATCAAAAACTATTTGATTATTAGATCAATATTACAGATTGCAGCATGTGTATATATTTCTTAACTTACTGATAATACTCTTATTAATATGTCATAAAACATGTTTCATTCCTTATGCATTTGAATATTAATCATAAAGTGTTTACTCTTCTTAGTAATTTCAGCATTATATGCAACCTTAACTATAAATAAAATAATTCCTGCATCTGTAATGTAAATGTTTGTCTTTAGCAATTGTGCACTATTGTTCTGGTCTGAGTTTCACATCCTGACATCAGTAATTAATTACATCATGTGAAAATGATGACTCATGACGTACAGCAACTGCTAATTTCTTCTGTAGATTCCTCATTCCTCTTAATTATTCTAAACTGTTCCAATCAATAACAAACATCTAACTTACACTTTCTCATTAATATATACAATTAAGGTTAATAGCACTGCAGCATAAGCTATTGACATTCAATTAAATGTAGCATATTTTATATCACACACAGAAAAATATAATACTTTACTATATCTTTTGTTTTTTCCAGTTATTTACTTTTTAAAGATGCTATTTTAAATAGATTTCTCATATATGCACTTGGAAAGCAGCTCAGATTTTTTTCCCCTCAACATCATGACCACTATTAAGGCACTTCCTATTTTCTGAAACTTCATTGATGAACTTTGATCTCTTCTAACCTGGATTTTTGTCAAAACAGCTTGAGAAGCAGACTGGAAATAAAGCAATAAGAATGAAGCAGTTTCACACAACTAGATCATTCTTTTTATCATGGGCTTTTTTACGTATTATTTGCTTCATAAACAACTGTGAAATGAATGTGTTATACAGGAACAAAGAAAACATAGTCACCAGCACTTTAACACTTCTAATTAGCATATTAATTAGATCTGACATTCAGTTAACCTAGCAATGCACATACTGAGTAAACTTAAAACAAGTAAAATAAAACTCATCTTATAAAGGCTTAATGTTATCAGTTCTATTAATCATAATTTTATGACATTCTCTTACAGAGAATATTTCTTTAACATTTAGAAATGCATTTATAAGTTCTGTTTAAATGAAATATATTAAGTCTTTGACTAGAAATATAGTAAGACTAACATTTTATATTTCCCTATCATGTAAAATGTTTTAATTTAAAACACAAATTCATACTTACATATGTTTTAAAGTTTAAAGTCCTATATAGAAGTTAAATCTGTTGTTTCAGAAAATACAGGTTCTACATTCAAAAAATAAATGTCACTTGTTTTAAATTTTTTTAACTTTATAAATAGTTTTAACAAATTAATCAATTACAACAATCAAATCAATCATTCAATGAACCAGTTAATATAACAATGAATATAACTAGTTAGGTTTTCCAAACTGAATTTAACCCATTGGTGTATAATTTATATATTGTTAATATGTACTGATAATAAATAGTTTTCCATGAGCTCAGCACACTCTGCCTGTTGGGGAATATAGCATTCCAGTCCATTTCTTCAATGTTGTTAAGGTTTTTATTTTTATTAATAAATGTAGGAGCCTCATCCAGTGTATCAAATTCCTTCATAAAGAAATATTTTGATCTTTGCAGGAAACACTAAAGTGGGTTTAATATTGTTCTTTTAAAGTTCTTTAATCAGTTGCAATCAGAATTTCCTTTTACTAATAACTTTACTGGAATAGTCATTGTCAAATCTGATTACATTTAAAAGATGGGCTGAGACATGTTGGTTTTAATATTTGGTCTTTTTCTATGCTGGACATGAACTTGACAATTATTGAAGGTGGTCATGAGTTTTCTTTCTTTGATGGTGCTCTCAAGGATCTATGTCCTGTTTCAGTCACAAACAATAAAGTTTTATGTAACTTTAACATTTTATTAAGCCAGTTTAAAAAATGTTTATTAGATTTTCCACTTCATATTTTTCAGGTACAAGATAAATTCTGATATCCTTTTATCTCAGTCTATTTTCCAAATTATCAATTTTATCTAAAATCCTGTTATTTTGTTTTAAAAGAAATTCAGTCTGAGACTCACCTTCAGTTATTCTCTGTTCATGATCATTTAAAGCTTCTTCCATACTACTGATCTGTGCACTTTGTTGTTTCATATGAATTTCTAAATGCTCTATTTACTTTCTGGATTCTCATTTGAAGTTTTATATTTAGTGCCCAGTTTGTCCATTTCAGTAGTATATCTTACATACTAGATATTAGTGACTGTATATATATATATATATATATATATATATATATATATATATATATATATATATATATATATATATATATATATATATTTATATATATATATTTTTTAATAGAAGAATCTTGACTACCATTTTTTGAGTGGCTCATATTGAATTATTTTCTCTCTTAACCAAGCAGATGATATTCTAACAAGGAAAATTACAGCTTTTGAGAAAATTCTAGCCATACGTCTTTTCTCTTAATATTAGTAAACATAAATAGCTATTAAGTACATTTACATTTTAATTTTATGATTACATTTTCTGTCAGAGAACATTTTTTAGTCAAAGAACTTTTGCCAGTTGATGTTCTCAGTTAGCCATCTTGGCCATGCCCCCCCCCATTATTTACAGTTTTAATTATACAAGTATGCCTAATTCCCATAGTTCTGCAATGTTCTCAAGAAACATGCACTCAAAATGGAATTTCTTGCTCTCACATGAAAGCACAAATCTGACTAAAAAGAGCCAAACACAGATTAATGGCAGAATATGCTAATTAATTTGTAAAAAGCTAAAGTACATGCTAATTAACCAATTCAATATTGTGCAGCTATTCAGGAAGCTATAAAGAAATCATGTGCAATCAGTGTGGACTATTGCCATGAGGTGTCTATCATATGTCCGAATGCTCACAAGTCCGAATGCCGAAACATCGAACTGGTAAGTCTAAAAATAACAAAGCCACAGAACATCAAATTCTTTCCCAGGGAAAGAATTTGGTGGGCTGATTTCGCGGCTTCGCAATTTTATCCACTGTGGTGCGATCTCGGAGTTGGTATATTTAAGTAGGGGTGTGTGGGGGGAGTGGGGAGTGAAGCCCCCCACATTAGAAACAGTATTTAGCGTTTTTGTGTTTCAGCATTTTGTACCGGAACAGCGATTTTTTTTCCCCGGGGAAAAAAATCGCTGTTCTGAGTGCTCGGTGTATTAAGTTTTCATACTTTTGGGTTTGATGTTTACATAGTCAAAGTTTTGAGACTTCGACTATGTGACATAGACCCATTGCCATGTATACCAAAACTCTTTCGTATACAGGCATGATTACACTTAGAAAAAAAAATCATTACGGATCTCTGCTGCAATTATTATGTTATAGTTGTAACAGGCTTTAAATTAGGGTGCGGCTACCAGACCAAGATGAAAAAAAAATGTGTGTTTAGATCTTGCTTGACTTATTACGGACTACATGAAACAGAAATTGTGAGAGATACAGGATGGACAGGAAGACACTTGAGGAAATATGTAATGTCTACACTTCAGGTCACAGGGAAATCATGCAGAACCCATTCCATTTGAAACAATGGTATGTTTACCATTACATACAGTAGTAACTGCTACTTTCCAGACACCCATGAAGATATATTAAGGGTATCGCAGACATCAGCATCTAGAATATTACATCATTTTTAAATGCAATGCTACTACATACAAAGGAGATATCTGTTTCCCACTAACTCCACAGGAGAGAACATGAAAATGCAGGTATTTGATGCTGTAGCATGCTTCCCTGAAGTTGGGGGTCATAGATTGCTCACACATAGAAACAAAAAGCCCCACCTGGGGAACAGGGAAGGAGATATATCAACAGAAAATGTTTCCAATCGATAAACTGTCAGGTTATCTGTAATTCCCAAATGATCATTTACAATGTTTGAGGAAGGGTCCACTTTCAAATATTGAAATTCTAAAACTTCAAACTTCTAAATATTGAAGCCCAGAGGACTGAAGTTTTGAAATCTAGAAACTAAAAAAAAAATGAAAACAATAAAACTTCAGAAGTCATGTTTTTGCAGGGGGTCAAGCCCCCATGTGCCCCTCCATGTGGGACACATCCTGTTACTTAAATATACCAATTCCAAGATCATACTACAGTGAAGAGAATGCTAAAGTTCCCATTCTGCACTGTACAGCAATCTCCATTGACAAGTTTTGAGATTCCAAAACTTCAATCCTCTGCGCTTTGGTATTTGTAGGTTTGACGTTTTGGAATTTTTAAATTTGAATGTGGACTCCTATGCAGGAAACCCAGTTAGTTTTCATAACTCATGCAAATGGAAAACTTGTGAGTGGTACACCAGGATTGATAGGGATAACATTCCTCAAGGGCATCTAGTGGGGGATGTAGGCTATGCACTAGAGCCCTGAATCATGACACCCATAAGAAACCCACAGAAGCCCACTAGGCAATGATACAATGATGCCCACACTGAAATTAGGAATACCAGAGAATGTGTGTTTTGGTTGCTGAAATCCAGCTTTAGTTGTCACATTGACACATTAGGAGGTGCTCTGCAGTCAGACACAGGCACCTCTGTTGAAATACATACAGTCTGTGCCATGTTACACAAGATAATACTCAGGAATACTCAGGAAACATCTTCAACAATGACAGCTAGGGGTTGGACCACAGTTTCAAGGACCAGCAATAGGGCCAGCAGCAGCAGGTATAGAAAATGAGTCTGAGGGAGAACCACCAGCTGCAGATGGTGCTGGCAGACAGATGCATGCACATTATGTCCTGGTTCTGGTTAATGGGCAAAGAATAGCACTCACACTCACTATCTAGTTCACATCTTAAGATCCCACCCACATGCAAATAGGAAAACTGATGCATTTCAAACAAAGCAACCTTTACTTAAACATGTAATAGTTGTATTCTGATGGCTTCAGACAGGGACAACCCCTCAGCACATAGTTTTTGCATGCACTAATGAGAAATTAAGTGTAGAACCTGTAAGTAAAAATAAATATGCTATATAACGGATTAATCTCATATGGAAGTGTGTATATGGCCCTCTAAGGTTTACAGTTGTGTCAATAATATCCCCTCTGTCAAATATTTGCTGTATTCGCTTACATATTACAAACAATACTGTGCATCAAGATTTTCAATTGACTATCATTTATAAAATAGGCTCAGGTCAATTATACCCTCGTTTGTACAACTATACCAGGAAGCAAGACTGCAGTACCTAATGCTTCCTTTACCTGTTATGACAATACTAACTGAAGTACAATGAGCTTCAATAATTAAAGAAGAAATCATTCAGAAAAGAGTATGAATAAGAAATCAACAGATTTTCTTCTCCAATGCATATTGATAAACTCAAGCTTGTGAATAAGCAAACATTAGCTATTCACTGTGTGCATCAAACATATATGCAACACTAAGTCACAAAGACATGTGCAAAGGGTAGGGCATAGTCATTGTCATTTGCACAGAGGAAGGGTGGGGGCAAGGGTGACACCAAAAAAGTGAGAGTGTGCAAGTAAGAAACACATGTATCTTCCAGAGTATACAGTGTTCAGGGCCAGTAACAGCAGCTATATAACACTCACTACCTGGAAGATCTGCTTGTGAAACTCTGGGTCTGTCATTTATATCTCCACCAACATCAAGAATTCTGAAGGAACCCTCTGGTGAGCTATCTGGATATCTGACAGTGAACTGGAACTCCTTAGTTTCAGTTAGTGGTGGTAGAGTAACTGGCCAACCCCTGCAGCCAACTGGTCCTGGGCAATTACATTGGCACTCTGATGGGCAGAGGTAATCATGTCACTTTCCCAGTGTTTTATCTGAGAGTAGGTTTTCCCATGCCCCCCAACAGCATTAATGTAATTGAACATCTGCTGCCATACCCTGTCTCAGACAGATTGGTCACTTCTACCTCTCCCTAACAGAAAAACTTCATGGCATCATAAGGCCTGGATAATGACATCATTTACGACATCACTATGCAGTAGCTTGCAGAGTACAGATTTCTTCTTGGGTGCTGTTTGAGATAAAACTGAAACAGACATAATTATAAATATATATATAATACACAGACATGATGGCTGCGAGTTCAGTTATATGTGACTGATTGCATCCAACATGCACACTAACAATTTAAATGTTAATTGCTGCCTATTAGGGACCCTCCCCCCAAAAAAGGTATTTAAAAATCAAATATCTGCACTGATCTCAAACACTTCTGCAATGGAGATAACACAGGTTTAATTGTGTAATACATTGCAGCATTAACAACAAAAATTAAAAATGCAGCAGTAGAAATGTAACACAAAACTATTATAACTGCCATATTCACTGCTGTGGAGGTCAGTCAGGTAGAAATCTACAAAAAGAACATGTTTTTCTTTATCTGCTAGCAGAGGTAAAAATGCTAGACTTTCATACATAGAATACAATCATCTGCAAAACTGTGCAAATATCAAATGAAATGCAAACTAAAAAATTGGTCACATAGCATTCAGTAGCATACTTTTAGTAATGCAGACATGGCTATGCCTAAAGAAAGAGATAAAAAAAATGCAAGGTGAAAAAAAACTTTTCTGAGGTCATTGCAATTCGCCTTTTAATAAAACCATTATGTAAGAAATAGCAGCATACTTTAAAAATACTGCAGTGTAGAAAATAGATAATTCTCACAAAGTTTTGTTTTTAGCTGTATCAAGCTCTCTGGTTCAACACATTCTCCCCAGTATGACACAAGGGCAGTATCTACACAATTACTGTTATATAGTGTAGAGTCAGCCCTTTGTGCATTGTGAGTATACAAATAAAGTGTTAAATCTTTAGCATTCTTGAATATCACAATCTGCACTAACTGTTGGGAATGTAAACATGGTGTAAGGACCTACAGGGTTACATGCACACACCCTAGCAATGCAAGAATGAGCATTGAGAAGTACTTCCTGTTAATGGCTTGCAGGTGCCTGTGATTACTCTGACTGCAGAAACAATCAGCTTTCATAGTCTTCCCTCCTTGATGTACACTTACTGAAGGTCTGTCAGAAAGAAGATACTTACCAAAAAGTCTGAAAGTACATTTAGTGATTTAGGAGACCCAGTCCTAACATTCAGATTCTGGCTTTAATGACCACCACTACTGCCCTCTTAGTAAGAAATGCTGTTCATATTTAAGAGAGTACTTTAAGTATTGGTAAAGATAACATATGCCAATAAAAGAGAGATAGACTTGTTATTATGAAATCATAGATAGAATGAGGGACCATACATAAAGAAATGGATACACCTGCAGTGTTTACATTCTTTGTTTAATATTGTATGAGAATATGCATTTCCTGTTTGCAATATCCCAGTCATCCAGACATTCACTGTCAAATGAGAGAGGGCAACTTTCATAACTTTTTCTGTTGCATTTTTAGTGTGACTTGATATAATGTCACATTATCATTACATCTAAACTCCTTTGATCCTTGCTAATATATGTCTTTGTCTGTGGAAACTCTTGGAAATACTCTTAAATTATTGTTTTCAATACCATTGTTGTGGGTTCATATCCTTGCAGGTTCCTAATGAAAGATAATGCAGTTTCTTAAACATGTGAAATGTACATTTAAAGTATTTGATCTACCATTAATTTTTCCTTGTATCATTTGCACTCTGTCATTGTGCTCTGCTGACTGGCAGTGATGAATAATATTCAATTGCATTTCACTACCCAAGGTGAAAACATATACATTTTATTTGGACTATCATCAATAGGGCAATGAAGGTTGGTAGTCTGAACAATCTGAACTGTATTGACTAAAGAAATTAAAGTTGTCACACTTCTATCTCTGTGGCATAATGTGTAAATGTATTTCAATTTAGAGAAACAGTAGAGGTGATTCAGGGATCAAAGCTTGTTCCCAGATAGTTCATACTAAATCTTGATGTATATTTTGTTATATGAATGTGTTGATGTGAGAAATTCAAGTATGGTCAATGTTAATTAAAAGTAATAGACATATAGGTCATTTGAAATTACTTAAATATTACTTATATGTGCTGTGTGAGCAATGAAAGCATTTGTGTCATTCCCAGTGCCCTTCTCTATTCATGTGGCATTAGCCTGACATTGTAACATATACATGATATTATTGATGTGGCAGTGAGATGTGAAAAGGCAGAATGTGTCCCTGTAATGCAGTATTAGCTCTGCTCATTGTTACATATGCAGTGTGATTCATTTCATGTGCATTCAAGTTATTCCCAAAAAGCTGTTAACAGGCTTCTGATGTTCTGTGCTGCTTGGAATCACAAATCTTACTTTCACAGCTTAAGGAAAAAAGTGAAAACTTTAGTTTAAGCTGTTTTTGGTAGAGCAAGCCAGTCTGCTGGCATTCTGTGGCCATCATCACTCTCTATAGTACTTCGGGAAGACAATACACATAACATGTAACTTTTCTATGGCACAAGGTATAAGTGCAGTGAACTTAGAGATAAAGGGGAACTGATGCATGGGTCAAATTCATTTACATGATAATTTTGCAGAGGATTGACTGAATACATATCTCATCACATTTTATGATACCATCATGTTGTTGTTTAAAAAGCAACTGTTGTCACTATTACTAACAACATGTGAGCATTTTTTGTCCACTTTCACATTATTTGTCATTAACTAGACATCAGATAATGTGTTCCACAAATCACATGTCTGATGTTTCAGGAAGATGTAAGAAAGATGAATATTTACTTGAATGCACTTCTTGCTCTAGCCATTGCTACATATACCCATTCATTGCATTTATTTACTTTATGCATTTTTTCTGTATCATATATTTTATTTTCTAATGTCTTCTCCATTTTCTCTCCATTTAGCATTGTGCAAAAACAGTTTTGCTACCTAAGGTAAAAAAGTGAAAAAAATAATTTAGGCTGCTTTAAGTAGAATGAATATACCTGGCATCATTGCACTGCCTTACACAACACTGATAGTACTTATTACAGAGAATGCCCCCAACAGATGTCTACTTCTGTGGCACAAGGTATAAATTAAATGATTTGGGTGAAATAAATCACAGGAGGCATTCATTTAATCCTGTGTCAAGATCACATTACACTTATTCTCTATATATGTAATGTGTTTTTTAAATAATTTTATTCTGCATTTACCCTCTGCTTCACAGCACACAAACATGGTTCACTACCTAAGGAAAAATGCAAAAAATGTAGTTATGGCTACCTTAGGTAGTGCAAACAGGACTGACACCTGTGCACTTTCCTCAGCACTGTGGACAGTACTGAGAGGAGAAATTCTACCTGTCATAGGGCTATCTCTTTGGCACAACATATAAGTGCAGAGATTATAGATTAAGATTACAGCTGATTAAAGGTTTGAGTCTAGAAGATACTTTTTACAAAGGGTGTAACAAACTCATTTTCACAACTTTTTGATAAGGACCCTAACACTAAAGAAAAATTATAATATTAAACCTGTTTCTTAGATGCAGTTTAGCAGTATTCCTTGCATAAAGTTTTTCTAGTTAGCATATATCTTTAATTTTCACATATAACTTG
Organism: Protopterus annectens; assembly: GCF_019279795.1. Taxonomy (NCBI): domain Eukaryota; kingdom Metazoa; phylum Chordata; order Ceratodontiformes; family Protopteridae; genus Protopterus; species Protopterus annectens. The sequence goes on along the minus strand of NC_056746.1, from coordinate 617,955,256 downwards.
AAGCTGTGTGTCCAGATTTCTAGAAATGACAACAATGATATTTAATATTAAATTTGCTTGCATATGTATGATAGGCAGAATGTTTTTATTATATTCATCATGACTCATCACATATCCCAACTATGTGCTTAGGACAGTTATGTCTTGTGAAGTATGCATGTTTCATAAACCAACCTATATTAATCAGCACATTCAAATGACTCCATCTAAAATACATTTGCAACCAAAAATACTGACTTTTGCAAGGAATGCATTCCCAGACATAATTAAAATATAGGTCTCTCTGAAGTGTATCCTCATTCATTCTGAAATTACTATATGTCTAATTTCCACACTGAAAGGATAGTTATCCTGTGGCAATGTCAGCTAGAAAAGTAAGTATCAATTTTTGCATCTTTTATCCCATGAATTCAGTTCTCAGTTGGTATAATAATATTTTAACATTGTGTAAGCCACAACATGACAACATGTCAGAATTTATCACCTTTCTCCTTCCAAAGTGCAAGTCTTAAAAGCCATGCCATTAAGCATTCCATTGCTGAACATTTTAACTTGTGTTAATGGGTTGGGCATAACACATGGCAATACTCAATGCCATGTTTCACACACCTGCACTGCTATATGATGTCAGTGGTGCCAATGTGTCTGACAAGGAATCCATCTGCTTTCAAAATGGCAAATGCAGTTGGCAAGAGTATGTTTCTTTGTGAAATACCAGTAACATGTGAGATATGCATTGAGCACTATTTCAGACCTATTTTGTTAATTTGACTTTTGCAGATATGGCTGACAAGGGAGAGAATGGTGCTAAATTCAAAGCACAAATGTGGGGTGTTGAGGAATTCAGGATGCTTGTGCCACTCCTCTTGAAGTGTTACATAGTATGCTGTAGAGAGATTATTGCAGCTCTCAGTATAAGGCTGAGTATTGGAATAAAGATAAAAATAAATAATAGGCAGGTAAATACATGAATGTACTGCAAAAACAGCAAACAGGTACAAAAACAAAAACAAAAGAATGGTCCTACAATGTACAGCTGTAAAAACATAAAATTTTATTAGTCACAACAAGGTAAGTGCTTTCACCACTCTATATTATAAAGAAAAATCTTCCACAGACTTTTTGTGCATATGATTTTTACGAATGGAATTTCAATGATGATGATTTATTAACTTTTGATAGAGTTTCCCTTTAAGCCAGCCTTTATGCCCTATGCATGACGTTTTGAGCTGCACATAAATAATATGGGATGAGGATGTGAAATACAAAGTAAAAGTTGAAAACAATTTGATTTGATCGCTTAATGGGGAAATAGTAATAGTGATTATATATACCTTTTAATATGCAGTCTGTGGAAGATTTTTGTGAATATGATGTTTGTGAATGGCATTTCAATAATGATGATTTATTATTGTAGTGTCTATGGTAGACTTTCCCTTTAAGCTAGTCTCAGTGCCATATATACGAAGCCCGAGGCATGCGCATAGTATATCAAGGAATGAGAATTTGAAATGCAAAGTAAAAAGGTGAAACCAATCTGATTTGTTTACTTAATGGGGAAGCAGTAACTGTGGGCATATTTAAAGCACTGATTTAATGTGATTATATATGGTCTGATGAAGTCACCAGGATGGTGGTGAAAGTGCTTACCTTGCTGTGACTATTAACATTTTATGTTTTTACAGCCATACGTTTTTTGTTTTTGAGTCTTAGAATAGCTTAGCCAAGGCTGTGTCCAGTGCAACAGGCATTTTAATGTGTGGGGGTACAATGCAGTCACCACTATAATGATATTAATTAGTACAAGCAGACCCTCCTAAGCCAATGGGAGGCTGAATTTAGGACTATGAGCACTCCCATAAGTATACTGACCTATAATATGTCTATCATATAGTGTTAATCATCTAGCCAGCCAATGCAGGGATTCATTATGCTTTGATATATATATATATATATATATATATATATATATATATATATATATATATATATACATACACACACACACACACACACACACACACACACACACACACACACACACACACACACACACACACACACATATATATATATATATATATATATATTTTTTTTTTCCTTCTTTTTATACTGCGCAGCTGTATATCTGCAAACTGTGAGGCACACCAGCAGAGATGAACTCATTTCAGAGAGGCATAGGCTAAGTATGACTAGGGTACAAAATCCAAGTGAGACTTTTATTTTCATTCCCTCAAGTGCTAACATCTTGAGCAAGCAGACCTCAACCTTCATCTCAAGAACGCATGCCTTCCCCAGTAACTCTTGCTGCTTGCATTAGGCAACAAGAACACCAGCTTAACTGTTTGTGGGTTCAGTACCCAGAACCAGCAATTACTTTTTCTTATTAGATATGTATTTCTAAAATATTAACAGCAATATGTCATGAAGATTTAAATTATGGTAATTGCAAGTATTAACTTAGAATGCATATTTCCTATCCATCATATAGAAATAAAGGCTGCTGTATTTTATATCATAGCATTTAAACTTGTTTATTTTATGACACATAAATACCTTTCCATCAGATACAGAAGTGGAAAAGGTGGTGAGCAGCGAATTATTATAATTGTTTATGTATTGCCAAACCAAGTTTATTTAAAATACAGTACTGTGACATGCCATGTATCTAATTATTTCTCTTTTGTCTCCCCCACCCTTTCTCTCTTTTTTAAGGGGTTTATAATTTATTAACTTCTTCTTCTCCTTTTGGCTATTCCTGTTAGGGGTCACCACAGTGGAACGACAGTCTGCAGAATGATTGTCAGTGGAGTTTTTCTGTGTTGAGTTGCCTGCCTGGTGCCCAACCTTCCACAGAAGGGACACTCATGCACACACTCACACCTAAGATCAATTTAAAGTGTCCAATCTACCTGCAGCAGGTCTTTGAGATGTGGGAGGAAACCAGAGCACCCAGAGGAAACCCATGCAACTGCAGGGAGGACATGCAGACTCTGCACAGAAAGCACCCGGCCAAGAATCAAACCAGAAAACTTCTTGCTGTGAGATGGCAATGGGGTTTATAATTTATTAACAATCTGCTGAAAAAATAATGATCAACAGCACAGACGTACACCACTGCATCTCAGCCTACCATACCTCCACAGATGGCAACACAGACAACTAGCACTTCAGGGTTGTAACCTGTCAGCATTGCCTGCAGTCTCCCAGCCCTACCTGCTCTGTGTCAAGTAATTCTGTCCTGGCTACTGGTGCAGTGGTACCCTCTGGGAGCAGTAATAGTGGAGGTGGTAACTTGTCTCCTGGCAGGAGTTCACAGGGATGTTGGAGGATATAATGGAGAGGGGCTTCAGTCATATACTGGCAGGGTTGAAAAGGTTCTGCATCACACTGCAAAGATGAAGCCACATCCAGCACTGATCCAGCGAGTTGCTGCAGCAGACAGTAGTGACAGTTCTGAGGGTGAGGACTAGATTCCCTGCACCTTTGATGTCCACTACCAACCCCCAATCATGGTGTCCTTTTGTTTCATCACCATCCCTGTCTGTTTTGTATTCCCTGTATGTCTGTGCATGCTTACTAACCTACCCTACCTGACCCTATCATTCCTAAGCACCTTTCCCAATGTTCTTCTCTCTCACAAAAACAAAATCCCCAGAGAGAGCTTTCCACTTTGTCTGTGTCTCATCTTGATACAACTGATTTGTTCTAATTGCCCATACAACATCATTCTGTTGTTGTCACTCATCACTGATGCGGTGACTCTTCAAAGACATGAAATTGTCTTCACAATTGTACATTTACATTGTAAAAATATGGATAGCTATGGTGCTCTCCTTTGACCCTCCTGCAAATTCCTGTATTCTTTCCTCTGTGTCCTACCCCTCTGCTTCCCAAACCGATTTTCAATGCTGTCCTATCCATCTCTCTTTCTCACTTTTAATCTGGTCAAAAAATAGATTCACACACAACACAGTGACAATCAAATGTCAATAAATAAATAGCAATTAATATAAATAATTGAACACACTTGGCCAGAAATGCCCACGGAAAAGCCTTCACTTTATGGTTTAGCGCAGCAGTTCTGAGTGACAGCGAATGCTGTTTAACTTTTTATTGCAAAAGCTGAAGATTTCATTTTAATCTGCAGGTGTCCAATTACTATAGCAGTACAGAGTAATGACAGACTAAAGCCAGTACTGGGATACAGTTAATGGAACAGTTCTTAGGCTGTTGGATGTAATAAAGTATGAGCTCCTATGTTGTGTGTTGAAATAATCATCTTGTTTGTGGCCTGATGCTTTTGTATAGTGTCATGGGTTTGATTACAACTGTATGCCAATTTATTACTTCATGAGTTTTTATATTCCTATCATTTATTTACCTACAAACATTTGTATTTCCCTTTGAATAAAACATTTCCTTAGCATAACACTGGAATAGGGTAGCAAGACTTCTTTTTCAAAAACTTTGCAGCCTCAGCAGAGAGACTTGCAAAGTCAAACTTACCCTGCTTATGTTTTCATGTTGACTGCACTCTCCTACCCCTTATTTGTCCTTAGAGTGAGCATATTATTGTACAGAGCAGGACATATTAAGGATGATTTAATAAATAAGACTAAAATACCTTACAGATGTTCCTACAGGTTTCACAAAATGTATTGTTGCTATTCCTGCCTGCATCTGTCTTTTTTTCTCTCTCTCTTTCTCTGTTCACCCTTTCTTCTTCAGTAATCTGTTACTGTTCTTCAATTGTGTTATTTTAATTTTGTGTAGTAGTAATTGTTTTGTGGCATGATGAGATAATGCTGACATGTATTGGTAGCTTTTTGTCTCCTTTCAAGGGCTCTAATCCAGGCATTAGCTAAGTGTTACTGACTGTTTTGAGTACATTATTTCATATGAACTTGTTGGCTACATTTGGTTGTGAGCCTCCATTGTCCTTTTTCATAATCTACTTTGTCCCTGCCTCCATGTCACCCTGATGATGTATCTTCTCCCTTCTTTATCATTAATCTTCCACCTCTGCATTTGTGCAATGTCTGGTGCCAGGCAACAAGTGCAGCTAAGGCTAAATGTAAGTACACAGTTTATGGCAATATCTTGTGATTTTATTGACTTTGTCCACATTACTCTGTCCCACTCTCCACCATTGTGCCAAGCTACATTTAATCAGTTTAATGTACTTTTTAACAAGATGAAGAACTGGATGTACAAATTAAAGTGGTCAACAGGGTAATGATGAATACATATATTCACATCTGCTGAATCTGCTCTCAGATAATAACAATCAGAATTATGACTTCCTACATGTTGTGTTTAGATAAAACTCAGGTACAAATGTTTTTTCTTAGTATGCCTGCCTTATGGGGGGGGAGCCATTAGGTGTAAGCTTAGGTGAGATGTTTGGTGTTGCTTTTGGTGTGTGCTTTAGTGATGGCTGAGGAGCAGTGTTGCCATTAGGCGGCTTTGAAGGCCTTTGAGATTAGGAAATATTTCTTTGAAGTGCCTCAGCATAAGATAATCTACGTGTGTGGTGAATGGTATGTGTGAGGAATGTAGTGTGGATACGCCTGACAAACTCATTTGTATGTGAGATTTTTGCCTCAACGAAAGTTGCGTGTTTATATCTCTCACATACCGTGTTATTTTCTTTCATGATTAACTGGTTGTCTGAGAACATGAGACAACTGCTATACTGCTTTAGGATGCCCAAATCTACAAAGCTGGCCACAAAGACATTTGTTAATTGCACATCTATGTTTTCTGGTCCTGTAGTAGAGTTGGCTGTTTAGGATTAAGGACTGGGTTTTAATAGGGGTCTCCTAGGGTAGTTTTTGGCATTAAGGACATGCTGTTATATAAAGCTAGGAAAAGGTAGTGTTATTCGATGGAGAAACTAGCTGCTCTAAGCATAGTTCAGCACAATTCCACACTGTTTAACAGGTTTTGGATCTAATACTAACTTTACAGATACATTTTACTGTTTAGGCATTTGCTAGTATGCAGAGCATTGCTAAATGCTGTGACCTAGTGGACAGCTCCAAGTAGAGAAAAAAAGAACTTGAAAACTAACTCCAATATCCTCTAGCCAATAAATAACCTACTGTGAGCTTCCTGATATGCATTCCAACTCAGAGAGATCAGGTAAACAACCTTCTGCCACAAGATGTCTGATCCTAGAATTTCTTAATGTAAAAGTACAGCAAAAGCAGCTCTCAGGTACAGAGTAAACAAAAGACAACTACCAAATTAATAAGTCCCTGGTTAATTCACTCTACTGCAAAGAGATTTGGAGGTACGCAGACTAGAAAAGTGTGCACACAGCTGCCTTATCCACATTTTATGGAAACATTCTGTATGAAACACTATAATGATATGAAACACACTGATGAGGTAATTGTGACAAAAGTGGACTATCTACCCTTAAGAGTCAGACTTTTCCATGCGGTTCTTGCAACTAATATAGTACTTTCTACACTGTGGAACTAGATAGGTAGGAAGTTAATTGCTTAATATAGGCAACTTGTGTATAAGAGTTGGGTTATTTGCAGTTAGGTGAGCATGTAATCAATGTTAATGTTTACTCTGGATAAATGTTTTAAATTAATAGATCACTCTACCATCCCCTAAGACCACCTTTCACATCCACAACTTCTTTACAACTCAAAGGCATAGCTATGCACACTGTTTGTAATCTACTGAGTATAACTTCTAGGCATTACTTAAATAAATGTCTTTTTTAAACCACACTCTACAAATGTGTAAATTAATGCTTCCAATAAGAATGTCATACATTGGAAAAATATCCACAATGATTCTGGAGGGAAAGTAATGCAAGCATTTATTAAGGGGGGTGGGGAACAGAACGCTTCCATTTTTCAAATGGCTGGTATTTGCATGGGATAAGTAAGCACTCACTATTACACTATGTTGTCTACACTCCTGGTTCAACACAATGATGAAGTCATTGTTTTGCAAATGAACTGTCACTATTTAAATGTCAGACTTCTCCTGTTGTGCTTGCATATCTTCCACTATTCTCTAGTCTGTGTAAGTAGGTTGGATGTTCAAATGGAGCAGTGTTTAACTTCTACAAATGTGACTGCAAATTAATTTACAATCGTTTTATACACATTTGCAGTGGCAACTTTTACAACATTTGGCTGTAAGACTAATTTTACCAGATACATCTCCTGGGCAATGCACTGCTGATGTCATCCTTTCCTAGATGCTGTATGTCTCACGTGTACTCGGTATTCTCCTGTAGTACTGACTGCTAATAATGTCCTGTAAAGATGGTGTAAGTGGACAGGTAGGTGGTTCAAGTCCATCACTGCTTAAATAGTGTGATTCTGATTACTGTCATATACAGCTGGCCACCTCACAACCATCTTTATGTATATTTCTAGCTATGAGATTAAATTACAGTGGCACTCTGTGACACTAGCAAATCCTGACATCTGCAGTGGAAATAACATTTTGGCCATACAATGGTTACATAATGCTAACATAACTGCAGTATCCTGTGTTGTATGACTTTGACACTGCACTTTTTACACTGTGTAACTGCATATGCAGGATGTTTGAGGCCAGCTGTATGTCTCTCACCTTTATACTGTGTATACTGTTCTTCTAATACATATATTATGTGTAACTGTACATTGTTATTGTGCAGCATGACCACTTTTTAGCATAAACATCCAGCTAATAAACAGTGGTGACTTCATACATTTAAATAAGGAATGTCCCATTTGCACCACAACATGCTGTGTAGTGCTTGTGATTCAGGCTTATGATCTTAGGTACTTAGGTCATATCCAGCCATTACTGCTCAGAGTAAATTGTGTCAGTCTTATAATGACTGTACATGTCGCTAATACTGTTGTCAAGTACATTTGCTTTGTACATGTATAGATGTTGATCTCTCTTACAAAAAGCTATGGTAATTTGTCACATAGCAATGCTTTTATTCAGAGTAATGATGATGTGATTACGTTTTTCTTACACGTGTAAGAAGTGTTATCCTCTGACATGAGGGAATGCAATAACATGCTATCTGCTGATGACTTAGTACAGCACTTACAGGCACACATATCCCTTGCAACAATAACATGATGTAATGCCTTGACATACAGATATATCTCACAATTGTAGTGACACTGCTACTGTGATGCATTCATCCTGTATAATATCATGCATTTTCTGTTGTCAAATGCACATGCTCAACATCCACATTCAATGCCTGTTAGCATTGTTGGGCCTTATACTCCAATACATAAATGGCATCCACCACAGTTGTAATGTGTCCATTCCCAGTGGGAGAGGCCTCCACCATCCCTTTTATGTGAGAGATTGTTTACTGCCCATACATCTGATGCAATACGTTAGCATAGATGAATTGTCACAATAGTTTTAAGACTTCTGTTGTGGTACTCGTGGTTCATCCACATGTCATTAGTCAATAGAGTCATTTAGTTTACTACCAATTCATGAAAGAGGCAACATTATATGGATGTACTGATGTTTCATAAACACCATTGTATGTAGTTACTGATAGCCATTTTTATGTTGGACACTGATATACCATTGTAGGTTGTTACTGCATTGCAGTGGAATGTTTATTTAGGGCATGTTGTGCTGTGAGTGTTCCAGTGGCATGTGACTGGAGTACTGGCTTGTACAGCATATCTAAAGAGTGACTGTGGTTCAGGTCTGGGACAGTGTGTGTCCTACATTTGCAAACAGCGTTCTTGTGAAAGAAGCATTCATACTGTAGTGCTCATTGTCGTGTGCACAGTAACATGTAGCTAGTTTCCATCATTCCGAATAAATCTGATGCTTTATATTATATCCATACCTCCAGTGTTAACACACACATTCAATTCAGTTATTTGTGATAGCCTTCATTGCTATCTGATGTGGCACATGCACTCAATACAAAGGTTTGGAGACAGCCTTGTATAATAAGAAAAGTTTTGAATCTGGTAACATCTGTCTGTCAGACAACAATGGCTTACAAACAGACAATACTTACAGCACACTCAGAGGGTCACCATTTTTCAGCACTTTTCCTATAAGGTAGGTCCTCCATGCATCTTTTTTTTTTTTTTTCAAATAACTTTTTAATGAATATTTTCTCACATAAAATACAAGTAGAGAGATTAATGTAACTGTGGTACAGTTGAACATTACAGAATTTTTAACGTGAGGAAGTCATTCAATAGATAATACACACTTTGCTAAATAACATTCAAAATAGCTAGGAATACAGTATTGGATAAACACAAGGAAATAGTTATGTTATATGTTAGTCATGGTAATATTATTTTAACATTTCATTTATACATTATAGTGACAAATGAGAGCATATTTAGAAGCATAACACCAATCTATACAAATATATCAGTCTACTCTACTAAACCTTATATACATATTTACAAAAAATTGTTGCCTTAGATAATGCTGTTACTACTCCCAACTAAGAGATGTGTTTATTATCTTTGTTTTATTAGCATTTGTCTTATAATTTATGATAATATATCAATTAATGTTTTGCAGTAATTCTGATAATATGTTCGGTTCTTCTGACTTTCTGTATAAAGTTTCTTAGTCAATGGGCATGATTCACGAAGCCTCCATTTAAGAGTTATAACTCATACACGGAGGTTGCAGTTAAATGGAGTGATGTCAGCATGCTCTGCATATTAATGAGAGCATGCTGAATCACACTTAAGGCCAACACGGTCCGTGTAAGACAGTAGGGGGCGTGTCCGTAGGCCGAGCCCTGTAAGCGGACACGCCCCCAGAAGAGGAAAAGTACCCAAAGTAAACACCCACGACAGAGTCCACAGAAATGTGAATAAACAGAACACAACACATGCTCCCACAGACTATGAACAGAAAACATATAAATAAACATGTTTTATATATTTTTTTTAAATTGTAACAATGTTTAACCATGAGTGCACTCGTTTGTGTGGGCATGCCCGTAGCGCAGCTACAGTTAGCAGTCAGTGGGAAAGCATATAAGAACTAAATATGCAAAATAAGCCAGGAAGCAATAGCGTAGCAGTAGAGATGTTGGCTGAAGAGCAGCCATTCATGGTTCGAGCCCCCACAACACCAATTTTTTTTTTCAAAATAAGCAGGAAACAAGTCCCTGACAAATATGTACACATAAAACCACAATTTATGTAAAATGTAATGAAATAGCCCATTTATATTGAAGACATGTGAGGTAACAAAAGAATAAAAAATGCCAGATGTGCTCATAGCTGAGCTACAGTTTAACAGAGTGAGTGCATCTGCCCGTAGATGAGCAGTGGTTTAACTGGTGCAAAATGAGTGCCCGTAGCTGAGCAGTGATCTAACACGCTAAATCTATGTGCCCCTAACTGAGCTGAGCGTAATATGCATGCCGATAGCCAAATGAGGCTTAAACCAGCGTACCCTGTTTGCACGGAGCTGCGCACCGCGCAAACAAGCTAACCGACGGGCAACATTGAGCAAGCCGTATCAAAACTGCCTTTACACAGACACACCCCTCAGCATGTCTAGACAGTCATGAAAAATAAAAAGCAGTGGCCAGGTTAAAACCCAGGACACTATACACCATAGTCAAGGTATAGAACCATTAAGCCATGACAGCTGTACCTAGAAATGCAATAATAGCTAATATATAGGAATGAATACAAACTACAGCATGCCAATGCAGGTTTACTGAAGTTGATACAATTCCAAAATGGCCAATCACAGATATGTGCAGGAAAAATAGACTATATAAGCCCCATAGGCGGGAATACACAACATAAATGATTGTAGAACTGACCTGCAGGCAGAATGACAGGAGTAGGAGAGGGTAGTTGCTTCTGAGCACAGAGGTGGGGTGTTGAGGAGTCCAGGTACATGGTCTGGCTCCTAGTCCATAATCATGAGGCCCAACTCATGCAGGGCCAGGTCCTCTGGGGAGCATACAGGGCCGAGGCATGGGACCGGTTGGCTCATGATCTCACCAGTGCCACAGGGATTCCAAGGACTGGTGAGCAGGTCCATCACCACCATGCAGACCTGAAGAGATGCAAGCAGGACCAACTGAACCTTTGGATCCAGGAGGCCTGGCAAACACCCAACGCCCCACTACTGAGTAAGTAACATTTAATTATGTATGTAAGAAATTAAACTAGCTGATATTATGGAGATGTGTATTCCAATATTACTTCATTTATATTACAGCTGCAGGTGTCCGTTCTGCGAACCGCAGAGCCTATGGCGATAGGCTGGTGCGGTTGCATCACCAGGCAGGTCAGTAATCCACTACCAGTAACCGTAAAGAAATATAAAAGTAAGACAGTCAGCAAAAGAGTGCAGTGTAGTCAGTAAGGAATAAAATCTGCAAGTAACAGTGTGGAAGTGTCTGCAAGTCTTGCTTGATTACAAAAGTGTGTTTCAGCCTGTAAGTTAAACTGAAAAATGAAACTGTCTGACATATATTCTGAAATAAAAATACCCTACCTGTAAGAAAATAGTACACAACCTGCAGCAGGCTGAGAAGTATAGCTGCAGAAGATGATGAAATCACATGTGTGAAATATATCCATGTGGAAATACTGAAACATGACAGAAGTGAGACTGCTGGAAAGGATTGTAATAACTACAGGTAAAACATGTCAATAAAGCCTAGAAGTAAGTACCATCCTGAATAGTAAAATGAAAGCAAGTGAGAGAGTGTGAGAAAGTGTCATGAATCCAGCAATACAGTAGTAATAACCCCTGAATAAAGTATACTGCAGTCAAGACAGAATGAAATGCATGTGAGATTCAAAACCAAACAGCGAAATCTGTTCAAAGTGTTGCTGCATGTGGAATGTGTATCCCAAAATCTGGATATGTTGCTCTCAGTCTGAAATATGCAGATGGGATGATTGCCTGATATACCAAACATCCACACTTGTCTACAGCTATATAAAGCAAATGTAGCAAGATGATGTAGCTGAACAAAGCTAGATATGAATGTGTATGAAGAACACTAAAATGTATATTGATGTTGCAGTAACAGTCCTATCACCAAGTTGAAATAGTTATCATATAGGAAACTGTAGTTAGAACAGTAGTGTGTATATAACTGTAGCTATTAGAAATGTACAGCATATGTATTGTTATTCGAAGGTGTTAATATTACTTTCTTTACCCCACCCTATAACCACATATAACCCATTCCACGTGAAAATGGTATGTGCAATCACAATTAACACCCCTGGACGTTTGTCCTGTTGGGTCATATCTATCTGCATGTCCGTTGATGCATCTGCCCTGTTCATACATCCGCACCTGATGGCCTGTTGCCATCAATTAACCCTGCATGTTGTTGGACTGTGTATTTCTGTTCAAATTATGCATGTGTTTTGCATGCTGTTCAATGGTATGAATATCTGGGTGTTTGGTTAATGGGAATACTAATGCATGCTGTTACAACTAATTGTGAATGGTATTATATGTCACTAACCCAAACTGTCATGACATAATGCAAAACATAGGACGACAGGGAAGGCGGGTTCCAGCGGACCCACCTCTCCCACCTCAGCTGGCGAGTGCACCTGGCACTAGTGCCGAGTCCGGACCCTCCTCCGGTGGCCCTGTGCCACCTGCAGGTGGAAGCGCTGCAGGGGATGGGGCTCGCCCCCCCTCTGCAAGTGTGGCCAGAGGAGAACCACCACGCACCCTCCGTAGCGTCCGGACTGTGGTGCATAGGGAGATTCGGGACTCTGTTCTTGAGCCCCTACGCCAGCTCGAGGCACGGGTGGCGCAACTAATGGGCATGCCTGTTGCCCCGCCTACACAGCCCCCAGCACAGCCCCGTCCTGGGCAGTGAAGGAACAGTGGCAACTGCCTATGGGTGGGGATATCAGTTCCACTGTTGCCATCTGTGGGCTCATGGGCTCTGGATATCCAAACCTCCGTCCCCGTCAATTGTGTAACCCCCACACATGTCATACACCACCCCTGTATGCGTCTTGTTTGTCTTGTCTGTTTACCTACCCAAACTACCTCCCCAGCTGTACCGACTTCCTTCACCTGACATACCACTCTCACCTGAAAAAAAAAGGGCACTCTGTACCCACAAAAAAATTACGCCCCATACATAGCTGCCCATTCCGCACACATGTCTGCTGGATATGGAACCTATCAATTACAATTGGCTGTACAACAAGTATTATTGTTGTCCTGACACCTCTCTCAGGGGTGGAAGGTTTCAAATGTCACACCAAATTACATACATATGCACAGCTGTTGCTGATGAAGAAATGGACAGTTATGGGCCTTACCTACATCCCTCCTGCACATCCCAATCTTGTTTCCCTACTGTCTTACCCTCTTTGTGACCCCTTTTTCACCACTTTCCTGTCTCCCCATTTTCTTTTCTTTCAAAGAAAATAGTGCGGGTGTGCGCCAGAGTAAGCACCGTTAAGCGGTTGTAAGCGGGTGTGTGCTTGTGTGTGCGGAGCTAAACGCCAGTGTGCATGCGTGAGCTCCGCGTAAACCAGCACTAACCTGGTTACAACTGCTTAAAAGTGCCTTAGTCACTTTAATTGACAGGTCCTGTACTCAGTTCAAAAGCAAAATAAAATCCCACTGTCAGTCCCGAACCCAGGACCTTGGAAACACTAGCCTGTATGACCTACCACTAAGCCATGACTCTTATACAAAAACATTGTGCTAAAATAAATATAACATGTAATAGTAGGGATGAATGTAAAGGGAATATAGGATGTGTAGTACACAAAGCATGTGATTTAAAATTACTGTCAAAACTACTGGATTTCCATAATAGTAGTGTGTGAACAGAAACAGCCATGCTAGTTGGCAGCTTGTAGATAATAAGGTCAGTTAAAGTACATAGATATATGTATGTATATGTACATATATATATATATATATATATATAAATATATATCTATATATAGTTGTAGGAGTCAATGTGCATACACACTTGCTACAGGAAACATGAGAGAGGAATGGAGAATTGTGAATATACAACACAGCCTGAATCATGAGAGAGATACTAACCTTTACACTCACAGAACACTGTCCACAGCATGCCAGCATGGTCCCCGCCCTCACAATCTGAAAGGGCAACGCCTATCCCACATACCCTTTTATAGCACTGACCTGAAATCACAGTGAGAACTGCAATCAGTACACAACTGGCTGTATGCAATTAGCAAATGCTGGCATACAATTGGTGCAGAGGCCATCACATGGACCTATGCAGATACCTACAAAAGCATCCAGTGCTAACACTCCCCACATGCAATACATTCATTGCATTGTCTGTAAGCAGACAGAGGGAAGCGAGAGAGAGAGAGAGAGAGAGAGAGAGAAAGAGATAGCAAAAAAATAAAAAATAAAAAATCAAACACTGTGACTCTGTCACCCGAAGCTGTCAGCACTGACAGTAGCAGCAGCAAGCAGAAGCTGTGGTAACACAACCAGCTGCGACAAACAGAGGTAATGCAAAGTAGCAGGTTAATAGTGTGCATACTGTGAACCCTCCAAATGTGTCATAGGTCTGTATCCATAGGTATGTCCATGTGATATGTTGTGTATACGTAGTTCCACCAAAATGGGATGACCATACATCACATGTCAATCAGTCTTAAGCCATGATCCTGGCAGCATTTGTCTGTGCGTTGGGCCAGCAATGGCTGTAGTGACTGCTTTGAAAGGTCAGCCAGGTTCAAAAGTCAGGATCAGCCCATCCCAAAGGCACACTGGCTGGGAACAAGTGTCTGCAGGTACCCGATGTCACTGCATATGCATCCCATACTGCATAATTCCATAGCTTAGCAGACCAGGCCTGTTATGCATATGATGTGGTAATTCCCAGGGTCAGTCGAGGTGCCCCCTTAGTGGTGTGGGACCACTGTTGCTGTATGCCACTGTCCAGGTACATGTCCTGTAGTACAGCCAAGATAAACTATCAGTGTTATATGTGGTTGTATGTCCTCTCGGAGTGCCGGTAGCACACATCCAGGGGTACCACGAGGTCACAGTGATGCTGTGTGTTCTCCTCTGCTGAGGGCAGCCCTCACCTGGACATGTGAGATGATAGGGAGGTTACATCCAGCTGGGATAAATATTTTAAAGGTGGGGGAGAAGGAGGGGGATCGTGCACGAACATGTCTGCAAGATTGTTGCCAATATCCGTGTGTTTGGTGAATGTTAAGTAGGTGTGGATTAACACAGAGCATATCTGAGGCATGTGGTCCATATGTGTAACATAACTGAAGAAGGCCTTGTGGTCATCCATAGTGTTTGTGTCCATTTCCCTCCCAGAGTAGACCGTGCCTGTTGTTATGATGGACTGTAGCGTAGTACCAGTGCTGACCACAGATGCCTTCCCTTAATTGTGAATGTGCTCTGTCCTGCAGTAGCCTCCTGCTATTGTTATACAATCTGCCTCTGTCTGGGGTCCACCGGACAGGATGCCTAACCTTTGTGCATAGGGTCTGGGTTAGACATGTGTGTGCAAGTTCCATGCAATCCGTGGCATGTCCGTGGTAAGCATTTGCAAAGGGGTCAGCAGTGTGGCTTGTGGCTTCCACTGGCCCAGTGTACTGCATGGATACCATCTCAGTCCCAGCAAGTGAATAACTGTCTAATCACATACATACCAAAGTAGTCTACTGTGCTGGTGATGGTGGTGGGATATGTATATCCAGGCCGAGTAACGTCTGTCCACATCACAGTAGTGGACGGTGTCCCACATACAGTACCTTGGAATGAACCCCCAGAGTGAGGTTGTGCATTGCACCTGTCAGTGTGTGCTGACCGATGGGGCATGCTACTATGTTGTGTGGAATGTGGCAGGTATTGTTGCACAGGTGTTGGCTGAGCACTGATATCTGGCCATGTACCTGTGTATCCACCACAACACACACACATGCAACATATGGGAGTAATAGTATATCACTACACATGAGTATCATGTATAGTATGTGTGCCATATATTGCTGACATGGTCTGCTGATATCCTGTCTGTGTTCTTTTCCAGGAGATGGTGCTACAGCATAACCCGCCTACTCTGTGGCGGAAGATGAGGAGATCCACCAGAGCCTGGTGCGGAGTATGACATCCTGTTTTCCCACACCAGTCAGAATCAGCATGAGAGGGCCGCACTGTGGCAAGACCTTGTCCGTAGGGTAAATGATATTGGCACGCATAACAGGACATATGAGCAGGTGCGACATCACTGCAGTGATTTAATCCGAAGTGTCCGCAGCATGCATCAGATATCCACAGGCAACAGGTCGCCACAGGAGGTGGGGTGGCCACACATCCCCCCCTCACCAGACTGGAGGGGCTCCTCCTAAGTGTTGTGGCTCCAGCCCCGGAACACCAACAGCAGTACACCTGCATTATGATGGAGGCTGGTTCTACACAGCAGCATGACATGGAGCGTGCAGGTAATATGCCATATGTACACCTGACTGTTCTGTACACTGTATCATATGCAATATCAATGGCACAGTTGTACCCACTGACATTAATCTCATCATTTCTGCAGGTCCCTCCAGGGTTACAGCAAGACAGGCCATCCATGCTGGTGAGTGTGTTTAACATAACCTATAATAGTCCTGATAATGCTAGTAACAGTAGTGTAACTCAGTAGTGCTCTGTGTGTATACTGCGGGGTGTGCATGTGTGCAGGTGTGCCTGTGCCCATGTGTGCATGTGTGCATGTGTGCAGGTGTGCCTGTGTCCACGTGTGCATCTGTGCATGTGTGCCTGTGTCCACGTGTGCATGTGTGCATGTGTGCATGTGTGCCTGTGTCCACGTGTGCATGTGTGCATGTGTGCATGTGACCACGTGTGCATGTGTGCATGTGCCCATGTGTGCATGTGACCACGTGTGCATGTGTGCATGTGTCCATGTGTGCATGTGTCCACGTGTGCATGTGTGCATGTGTGCATGTGTCCATGTGTGCATGTGCCCACATGTGCATGTCTGCATGTGTGCATGTGTGCATTTGTGCATGTGTGCATGTGTCCACGTGTGCATGTCTGCATGTGTGCATGTGTGCCTGTGTGCATGTGTGCATGTGTGCATGTGTGCCTGTGTGCATGTGTCCATGTGTGCATGTGTGCATGTGTATAAGTGCATCACTGGTAACAATGTCTGGAGACTGTAGACTGTGTTTCCTGTCTTCATCCCACAGGTTCTGGGGCTGCTCTGGTGACCTGCAGCAGGGAACCTGAATCCTGTGCCACGGCTACTGGTAATGATGATATTTGTGTAATGGTACAGGAAGGTGTGTCAGGGTCTGCCATTGGTCAGCCAATTGACAGTACACAGCTGTCAACCCCATCATTGCACAGTCATCCTGCCTGTACATCCTTTGTCACCATTGTCCCTAGGTGATGGACAGGATACAGTGGGCATAGACCAGGGTAATGTGGTACCTGTGGCACATGCATCCCCGCACAGTAGCCATGGGCAGGGTCCTCCGATGGTACCACACAGACAGTTGCCCATGGGTTCTCGTGGGAGCATACGTGGGCGTACTGCCTCTGGCCGACATGCCCAAAGAGGTCTGTCAACCTCAGCTATGTTTCGGACTGTCATGCAGGCACAGTCACATATGGAAAGGTACACCAGACAGGGTCTGAGGGAGCTGAGAGCATGTCGCACAGCCATGACAGACAGTATGCGTGACATTGCGGATGCTATCCGTAACTTCACCAATGTCATAGACAGACGTTGTGGGGACATATTACAGCAGTTCCACAACCAGATGTCCATGAGCCAGGGCAATGGTGGGCGTTTGCGGCGTCGACGTGGCCATATGCCGGCAGCAGCAGCAGCTGGCAGTCGGCGCAGATGACAACAGGCTCGCGCACGCCCCCATAGCGCCAGCAGCAGCCCCAGCATTGCTGGGTCTGTGCTGTCATCGGAACGCCCCAGGAGACCATGTGCACATGGCTCTGGACAGTCCCAACAGGGACTTGTGTCTAGTCAACACACTCCCACTTCTGATGACAGTACCCAGTCTGGCTTTGTACTGGATACGGTCCGTAGCACCCCTGCCAGGCACAGGTACTGTGTCCGTGCACACAGACACTGATCTGTATGGCCTGCCAGGTGCAGTCTGTGGCTGTCCACAAACCCCTGTATATGGCAGCCATGAGGTGGAACTGAGTGCGTGCATACACACATGCGAAATGTTAACACCTAGGGCAACCACATACACGCACACACTGCACCAACACTGCCCCACCCTGTACTGCTGCCCCTCACCAACACACATACACACACATGTCAATTGGTGGTATCAGTGGCTGACTCAGGCATACCTAATCCACACCCTGTGCATATGATGACACTGTGCCACCTCCTGCAATCTCCAACATCATTGCAGGAACAGGTAAACACGTTGCTGATGCACAGGGTGACTACATAGAAGTGTATTAGTAGTATCATGTTGGTAACAGTACAGTGTGCTGCTATGACTGTGTGTTTATCCCAGCATGCCTGCTGCAGTAACTGTATGAATGTCCTGAATTGTTATCTGCACCCATAGTACATACCAAAGTATAACAGCTGCACATAATTGCATGCCGGTGGTAAGGTTGTCAACAGATAGCCGCATACATGGGTAGCACAGGGGGAAAGCTAATGCAAGTAGTGATATGCAATGGTGGACATGTACAGTAATGGTGTCAAGTTGCCCACAACAACTATGCCATGTGGATGTTCGCGCATGTAGATATGTGTGCAGTACCAATGTAATCCAAATTACAAATAAGTATAACATAATATCATTTCTACCATGGGCATCTGCGCTGGTATTCCTGGGTACATGTTGATAGTGCCTACATATTTGCATTGTTACTTACTGTTATTGTTACCCTTCTTTGTTGTATAATGCACTACTTCCAGCCCTGTTTACTGTAGCTTTGTTTGCATGCATGTTCGCTTGGGGTCCCCTGGAACACTGCTTACACCTGCAATGCAGAGTTACAGTGCTTCTGTAGACTTCTAGTGACATCTGCATAGTGTACGATACGTATGTCAACTTTACACATTTCAGAACGTCACTGTCTGTCCTGCATGTCGTTGCCTGTGACACATTGCACACGTCTTACCTGGCATTTACCCACGTGTGCAGTCATATATGTCACTGCTATGAAACAGTAGTGGTACACCCACACATACACACCTTCAGTATGTTTTTCCCCATTGGCCCTATGTGTTGGTACTCACCATGGCAATCACACTACTAGGGTAGCATGTGCAAAGGTAACCTGTGAATCGCCTCTATGGTCCAGTTGTGGTTTATGTGAGTCATGTGTCATTGTCACAGCTGCCACATGTATGCAGTCAGCCATCACCCTTGGCCAGGAATGTACAACACGTGTGGGATGCCACCACACAGCCAATCTGGGGACTGGTCTCTCTGAACCCAGTAATCCCATACACTGTCAGGTGGCATGTCATATATACTACGTCCTGGACAAACGTCAACCCCAGTCCCTGCTGCTACTATTGATAATACCCCTGAAGATGTTCCTGATAGTTTTGACCAGTTCTTTACTGAGACATTTCAGGCCCTAGCTAGCCATCTACCTCCTAGCTCCCCTGGTCCTGAAAGTAGCACCCCTAGAAAACTACTTGCGTCCAGCTGCCAACCAGTCGCCACTTCACTTCTCCGTACCTTGATTGTAACAGTGAAACCCACTACACTTTCTGCTGATTAACTCCCTGCCGAGTACCTATCAAAACCAGATGATGCAATCTAACTTTCCCACCATCTGGAAAATGTCATATGTAATCCCACTTCACAAAGGAGGCAGCTCTACTGAAGTCTCCAATTATAGGCCAATAGCTATACTCTCTCCACTTGCAAAGATTATGGAAACTTTCATCATAGTCAAGTCATGCACCACCTAATCCAAACTCGCATTATGGCAGACACTCAGCATGGCTTACGTCCTCATCACAGCACTACGTCAGGCCTCCTAGCCTTTACTAACACCATAAGCCATACTTGCAACAATAATTATATATCCGCAGCCCTCTTTTTGGATATTTCAAAAGCATACGATATGGTTGATCACCAACTTGTACTCCACACCTTGCAAAGACTGTCTAGATACTGGAGCCTTCCAATGGTTTCAATCCTACCTGCATGGTCGACAGCAGGCTGGCCTCTGGCAGAACAAACTCTCTAACCTTCTACCTAACACCCTCAGAGTACCACAAGGCTCTATACTAGGGCCCTTGCTGTTCTCCATCTTCATTAACAACCTTTATACTGTCATCCCAAAAGTCAGCTGTATCCAATATGCTGAATACTCTACTCTGATCTGCTCAGCCACATCTCCAGTAGAGTTATGGTCAGCTCCCCAGACCACCTTTAATACAATAGCAAACTGGCTTTCTGAACATCGTCTGATCCTAAATCCCAATCAAACTGAACTGCTGTTATTTCACCAACACATGGGTCTACCACTTTCACCGTTACCATAACATCAACTGATGGCACAATAATCTCCCCTGACCCATCTCCGAAACTATTAGGTGTCATCATAGACAATAATCTCAAATGTGACATACATGTTAACCAGATTATCAAAGCCATCAATAGAAAACTAGGGTCACTTTACAGAATTAAAGCCTTCCTAGCCCCTCCAGTTAAAGGTGCCATAGCTCGCTCACACCTTGTTTCAACCCTTCTGTATGCATCCCCTCTACTCTCGAATATGAACAAGACTGTCCTTAACAAACACTCAATTTGCTACAACCACATTGCCAGGTTTGCCACTGGGCTGCCTTTTAGGACACATCATTGCATCAATCTAAATCAGCTTGGTTGGCTTGCAATACCCAGCCTAATACAGTATAACCAACTGATTATGGCCTATAAAATCCTCTATAATCCAGACAATACTCCTGCACTTCAAATATTATCACCCCTATAACAATCCTAGACCGCCGATCCTCTAACAAAGTACTACTTCAGACTAGCAAGTTTAATAACACAGCCGGTGATTCTCTCTTTGCAAACCCTGTAAGTAGATCCTGGAACTCACTTCCAGCTGATATTACCCTACTGTCCACCTTAGGTCAATTTAACAGTAGACTCAAACAACATTTGTCACTTAACTGGTTATGTCAATGTATCAAGCCTGGCTAACTCGAATGTGTAAAATCTGTGAACCACTTTACTGTGTAATTTTAATTTAATCCTGACTTGTGCTCAGGTCTGACATTAACCTGTGGAACATGTTTGACTTGCTTACTTATGTAATCTCTGTAAATAATCTGTTAGTAATATGTAATGCTAGTATTATGTAATGCTGTATCTGCTACCCTCGTAGCTTGTCTACACGGGCCTCCCCTGGAAATGGACATGCATCCAGTCAGGCTATCCCAGTCAACAAATGTAGGATAAATAAATAAATCAATACAATATATTACAGTGACAATACCAGTCAGACATTGACACACACTGACAGCATGCTGAACACACTGGGGCATACGTGGGGACTCAGAATAGCAGCCTGCCTGGGCATCACACACCTCCGCAGCTGGCACACAGGCATATGTTCCGTCAGAACAGAGCACATGCCACACATGGCACGCACATCCCCTGTGCCACACAGTCACAGCCAGTAGGGCTACACAACACACCTGCTACAGACGTGTCAGGTACCTGTCTTGTGTGCTGCACTGGGGTCCCGCTCAACAGGCTGTATCTGGTGAAGGTCACAGTGATATGACTCAGGGGCACTATGGTCCACCACAGCACACATGCATACAGGTCAGTCAGAGGCATGGACAGATATGACTCACTCATTGACCATGCCAGTGTGGCTGCCTGAGACATACCTCCCTGGACTACATGATAGGGAACATAGAATGGATCTCTCAGCATGTGGCACAGGCCAGTATGAGCCTGATGTTGGTTGCCAACATACCCTCACCAGGTATTCTACCACTATATGTGGGAAGGGTGTTGTATGTCTACATTATGCTCAGTCTCCACTGTCATTCATAGGGTATCCACTGGCTGTCAATGTGTGCTTACATGCTAGGGAAGCCACAATGATGTGCATGGGTCATCTTGCACGTGACACCCATGGCCCGATGTATAATGGCAAAGCTCCTTGGTACACACATACTTCCTTATGCTGCAGGACATGGTTTACATAGCGACCTGCGTGGGTATCACACAGGTTAGGACACTAACAGTGCTGCTACACAACAACAGCATTGTACACCGGAAGATGCATGCACCAGACACTGCCCTCAGCACAGTGAACTGCAATGTCTGTGCAGTACCAGATTCATGATTCATGGCTCACAGGTGTTACCCATCACTGACAGGTTATGCCTCATATCATGCCTGTCGTCCCCTACACATGTAACACACATGGATAGGGGGGTGGTATCCCAAGGTAACACAGATACACACGCCTCCAGGTTGTTGGCACAGCACAAACCATCAGGGCCTACTCATGTGCAACTGACAGTGTGCCGGACTGCCATCTGGTTCATAGCCTGGCACACACAACCCTCACATACACAGGAAGACCACCTATCCTCCATAACAACACCGGCAATATGACAGTCTCAAGAACTGTGTTTATAAGGCCATACTGCATCCAGCCAAACATTGTGTGTGAGCATTACTGTAGCTACAACACACTAGTTGAAGAGTTCACAGCATGTGGTCACCGAATTGCAGTGGAATGACATGTTACCACTACCACAACAGGTGGGAACATGCAGCACCTGTACATCGACTACATGTACACTATATGGCCCAGACCAGATGTGTATCCCCTGCTGTAGGTCTTTCACCATAGACACCCACACTGTATATGGACATACCACGTGCGGACCCTGCACAGTAAGACACAGTCATATTGGTATACATTGCAAATACCATTTATCCACACGAAGCATGTGTCAGACATGGTAACTACTGCAGGTCACAGGTATTTATGTGTATGTGTCACACGCATACATCATGTGTGCAATGCCATTGCTGGTTTAGGCAATGGCATGCATTGTTATGTACAAACACCCACACAAGGTCATACTGTGTGACACAACCACACGTGACAGTTGTGGGTTACCAAAACATACCTATCTGTACTCTGACATTGGTAATAGACACAGTAGCAGAGCACACTATTGGCATTACTAGCCAATGAATGTGAATGTGCTCTGTCCTGCAGTAGCCTCCTGCTATTGTTATACAATCTGCCTCTGTCTGGGGTCCACCGGACAGGATGCCTAACCTTTGTGCATAGGGTCTGGGTTAGACATGTGTGTGCAAGTTCCATGCAATCCGTGGCATGTCCGTGGTAAGCATTTGCAAAGGGGTTAGCAGTGTGGCTTGTGGCTTCCACTGGCCCAGTGTACTGCATGGATACCATCTCAGTCCCAGCAAGTGAATAACTGTCTAATCACATACATATCAAAGTAGTCTACTGTGCTGGTGGTGGTGGTGGGATATGTATATCCAGGCCGAGTAACGTCTGTCCACATCACAGTAGTGGACGGTGTCCCACATACAGTACCTTGGAATGAACCCCCAGAGTGAGGTTGTGCATTGCACCTGTCAGTGTGTGCTGACCGATGGGGCATGCTACTATGTTGTGTGGAATGTGGCAGGTATTGTTGCACAGGTGTTGGCTGAGCACTGATATCTGGCCATGTACCTGTGTATCCACCACAACACACACACATGCAACATATGGGAGTAATAGTATATCACTACACATGAGTATCATGTATAGTATGTGTGCCATATATTGCTGACATGGTCTGCTGATATCCTGTCTGTGTTCTCTTCCAGGGAGATGGTGCTACAGCATAACCCCGCCTACTCTGTGGCGGAAGATGAGGAGATCCACCAGAGTCTGGTGCGGGAGTATGACATCCTGTTTTCCCACACCAGTCAGAATCAGCATGAGAGGGCCGCACTGTGGCAAGACCTTGTCCGTAGGGTAAATGATATTGGCACGCATAACAGGACATATGAGCAGGTACGACATCACTGCAGTGATTTAATCCGAAGTGTCCGGCAGCATGCATCAGATATCCACAGGCAACAGGTCGCCACAGGAGGTGGGGTGGCCACACATCCCCCCCTCACCAGACTGGAGGGGCTACTCCTAAGTGTTGTGGCTCCAGCCCCGGAACACCAACAGCAGTACACCTGCATTATGATGGAGGCTGGTTCTACACAGCAGCATGACATGGAGCGTGCAGGTAATATGCCATATGTACACCTGACTGTTCTGTACACTGTATCATATGCAATATCAATGGCACAGTTGTACCCACTGACATTAATCTCATCATTTCTGCAGGTCCCTCCAGGGTTACAGCAAGACAGGCCATCCATGCTGGTGAGTGTGTTTAACATAACCTATAATAGTCCTGATAATGCTAGTAACAGTAGTGTAACTCAGTAGTGATCTGTGTGTATACTGCGGGGTGTGCATGTGTGCATGTGTGCAGGTGTGCCTGTGCCCATGTGTGCATGTGTGCATGTGTGCAGGTGTGCCTGTGTCCACGTGTGCATCTGTGCATGTGTGCCTGTGTCCACGTGTGCATGTGTGCATGTGTGCATGTGTGCCTGTGTCCACGTGTGCATGTGTGCATGTGTGCATGTGACCACGTGTGCATGTGTGCATGTGTCCATGTGTGCATGTGTCCACGTGTGCATGTGTGACGTGTGCATGTGTGCATGTGTGCATGTGTCCATGTGTGCATGTGTCCACGTGTGCATGTCTGCATGTGTGCATGTGTGCATTTGTGCCTGTGTGCATGTGTGCATGTGCCCATGTGTGCATGTGTCCACGTGTGCATGTCTGCATGTGTGCATGTGTGCCTGTGTGCATGTGTGCATGTGTGCATGTGTGCCTGTGTGCATGTGTCCATGTGTGCATGTGTGCATGTGTGTATAAGTGCATCACTGGTAACAATGTCTGGAGACTGTAAACTGTGTTTCCTGTCTTCATCCCACAGGTTCTGGGGCTGCTCTGGTGACCTGCAGCAGGGAACCTGAATCCTGTGCCACGGCTACTGGTAATGATGATATTTGTGTAATGGTACAGGAAGGTGTGTCAGGGTCTGCCATTGGTCAGCCAATTGACAGTACACAGCTGTCAACCCCATCATTGGCACAGTCATCCTGCCTGTACATCCTTTGTCACCATTGTCCCTAGGTGATGGACAGGATACAGTGGGCATAGACCAGGGTAATGTGGTACCTGTGGCACATGCATCCCCACACAGCAGCCATGGGCAGGGTCCTCCGATGGTACCACACAGACAGTTGCCCATGGGTTCTCGTGGGAGCATACGTGGGCGTACTGCCTTTGGCCGACATGCCCAAAGAGGTCTGTCAACCTCAGCTATGTTTCGGACTGTCATGCAGGCACAGTCACATATGGAAAGGTACACCAGACAGGGTCTGAGGGAGCTGAGAGCATGTCGCACAGCCATGACAGACAGTATGCGTGACATTGCGGATGCTATCCGTAACTTCACCAATGTCATAGACAGACGTTGTGGGGACATATTACAGCAGTTCCACAACCAGATGTCCATGAGCCAGGGCAATGGTGGGCGTTTGCGGCATCGACGTGGCCATATGCCGGCAGCAGCAGCAGCTGGCAGTCAGCGCAGATGACAACAAGCTCACGCACGCCCCCATAGCGCCAGCAGCAGCCCCAGCATTGCTGGGTCTGTGCTGTCATCGGAACGCCCCAGGAGACCACGTGCACATGGCTCTGGACAGTCCCAACAGGGACTTGTGTCTAGTCAACACACTCCCACTTCTGATGACAGTACCCAGTCTGGCTTTGTACTGGATACGGTCCGTAGCACCCCTGCCAGGCACAGGTACCGTGTCCGTGCACACAGACACTGATCTGTATGGCCTGCCAGGTGCAGTCTGTGGCTGTCCACAAACCCCTGTATATGGCAGCCATGAGGTGGAACTGTGTGCGTGCATACACACATGCGAAATGTTAACACCTAGGGCAACCACATACACGCACACACTGCACCAACACTGCCCCACCCTGTACTGCTGCCCTCACCAACACACATACACACACATGTCAATTGGTGGTATCAGTGGCTGACTCAGGCATACCTAATCCACACCCTGTGCATATGATGACACTGTGCCACCTCCTGCAATCTCCAACATCATTGCAGGAACAGGTAAACACGTTGCTGATGCACAGGGTGACTACATAGAAGTGTATTAGTAGTATCATGTTGGTAACAGTACAGTGTGCTGCTATGACTGTGTGTTTATCTCAGCATGCCTGTTGCAGTAACTGTATGAATGTCCTGAATTGTTATCTGCACCCATAGTACATACCAAAGTATAACAGCTGCACATAATTGCATGCCGGTGGTAAGGTTGTCAACAGATAGCCGCATACATGGGTAGCACAGGGGGAAAGCTAATGCAAGTAGTGATATGCAATGGTGGACATGTACAGTAATGGTGTCAAGTTGCCCACAACAACTATGCCATGTGGATGTTCGCGCATGTAGATATGTGTGCAGTACCAATGTAATCCAAATCACAAATAAGTATGACATAATATCGGTTCTACCATGGGCATCTGCGCTGCGTATTCCTGGGTACATGTTGATAGTGCCTACATATTTGCATTGTTACTTACTGTTATTGTTACCCTTCTTTGTTGTATAATGCACTACTTCCAGCCCTGTTTACTGTAGCTTTGTTTGCATGCATGTTCGCTTGGGACCCTGGAACACTGCTTACACCTGCAATGCAGAGTTACAGTGCTTCTGTAGACTTCTAGTGACATCTGCATAGCGTACGATACGTATGTCAACTTTACACATTTCAGAACGTCACTGTCTGTCCTGTACGCATGTACGTTGCCTGTGACACATTGCACACGTCTTACCTGGCATTTACCCACGTGTGCAGTCATATATGTCACTGCTATGAAACAGTAGTGGTACACCCACACATACACACCTTCAGTATGTTTTTCCCCATTGGCCCTATGTGTTGGTACTCACCATGGCAATCACACTACTAGGGTAGCATGTGCAAAGGTAACCTGTAAATCGCCTCTATGGTCCAGTTGTGGTTTATGTGAGTCATGTGTCATTGTCACAGCTGCCACATGTATGCAGTCAGCCATCACCCTTGGCCAGGAATGTACAACACGTGTGGGATGCCACCACACAGCCAATCTGGGGACTGGTCTCTCTGAACCCAGTAATCCCATACCCTGTCAGGTGGCATGTCATATATACTACGTCCTGGACAAACGTCAACCCCAGTCCCTGCTGCTACTATTGATAATACCCCTGAAGATGTTCCTGATAGTTTTGACCAGTTCTTTACTGAGACATTTCAGGCCCTAGCTAGCCATCTACCTCCTAGCTCCCCTGGTCCTGAAAGCAGCACCCCTAGAAAACTACTTGCGTCCAGCTGCCAACCAGTCGCCACTTCACTTCTCCGTACCTTGATTGTAACAGTGAAACCCACTACACTTTCTGCTGATTAACTCCCTGCCGAGTACCTATCAAAACCAGATGATGCAATCTAACTTTCCCACCATCTGGAAAATGTCATATGTAATCCCACTTCACAAAGGAGGCAGCTCTACTGAAGTCTCCAATTATAGGCCAATAGCTATACTCTCTCCACTTGCAAAGATTATGGAAACTTTCATCATAGTCAAGTCATGCACCACCTAATCCAAACTCGCATTATGGCAGACACTCAGCATGGCTTACGTCCTCATCACAGCACTACGTCAGGCCTCCTAGCCTTTCTAACATCATAAGCCATACTTGCAACAATAATTATATATCCGCAGCCCTCTTTTTGGATATTTCAAAAGCATACGATATGGTTGATCACCAACTTGTACTCCACACCTTGCAAAGACTGTCTAGATACTGGAGCCTTCCAATGGTTTCAATCCTACCTGCATGGTCGACAGCAGGCTGGCCTCTGGCAGAACAAACTCTCTAACCTTCTACCTAACACCCTCAGAGTACCACAAGGCTCTATACTAGGGCCCTTGCTGTTCTCCATCTTCATTAACAACCTTTATACTGTCATCCCAAAAGTCAGCTGTATCCAATATGCTGAATACTCTATTCTGATCTGCTCAGCCACATCTCCAGTAGAGTTATGGTCAGCTACCCAGACCACCTTTAATACAATAGCAAACTGGCTTTCTGAACATCGTCTGATCCTAAATCCCAATCAAACTGAACTGCTGTTATTTCACCAACACATGGGTCTACCACTTTCACCATTACCATAACATCAACTGATGGCACAATAATCTCCCCTGACCCATCTCAGAAACTATTAGGTGTCATCATAGACAATAATCTCAAATGTGACATACATGTTAACCAGATTATCAAAGCCATCAATAGAAAACTAGGGTCACTTTACAGAATTAAAGCCTTCCTAGCCCCTCCAGCTAAAGGTGCCATAGCTCGCTCACACCTTGTTTCAACCCTTCTGTGTGCATCCCCTCTACTCTCGAATATGAACAAGACTGTCCTTAACAAACACTCAATTTGCTACAACCACATTGCCAGGTTTGCCACTGGGCTGCCTTTTAGGACACATCATTGCATCAATCTAAATCAGCTTGGTTGGCTTGCAATACCCAGCCTAATACAGTATAACCAACTGATTATGGCCTATAAAATCCTCTATAATCCAGACAATACTCCTGCACTTCAAATATTATCACCCCTATAACAATCCTAGACCGCTTGATCCTCTAACAAAGTACTACTTCAGACTAGCAAGTTTAATAACACAGCCGGTGATTCTCTCTTTGCAAACCCTGTAAGTAGATCCTGGAACTCACTTCCAGCTGATATTACCCTACTGTCCACCTTAGGTCAATTTAACAGTAGACTCAAACAACATTTGTCACTTAACTGGTTATGTCAATGTATCAAGCCTGGCTAACTCGAATGTGTAAAATCTGTGAACCACTTTACTGTGTAACTTTAATTTAATCCTGACTTGTGCTCAGGTCTAACATTAACCTGTGGAACATGTTTGACTTGCTTACTTATGTAATCTCTGTAAATAATCTGTTAGTAATATGTAATGCTAGTATTATGTAATGCTGTATCTGCTACCCTCGTAGCTTGTCTACACGGGCCTCCCCTGGAAATGGACATGCATCCAGTCAGGCTATCCCAGTCAACAAATGTAGGATAAATAAATAAATCAATACAATATATTACAGTGACGACAATACCAGTCAGACATTGACACACACTGACAGCATGCTGAACACACTGGGGCATACGTGGGGACTCAGAATAGCAGCCTGCCTGGGCATCACACACCTCCGCAGCTGGCACACAGGCATATGTTCCGTCGAACAGAGCACATGCCACACATGGCACACATCCCCTGTGCCACACACTCACAGCCAGTAGGGCTACACAACACACCTGCTACAGACGTGTCAGGTACCTGTGTTGTGTGCTGCACTGGGGTCCCGCTCAACAGGCTGTATCTGGTGAAGGTCACAGTGATATGACTCAGGGGCACTATGGTCCACCACAGCACACATGCATACAGGTCAGTCAGAGGCATGGACAGATATGACTCACTCACTGACCATGCCAGTGTGGCTGCCTGAGACATACCTCCCTGGACTACATGATAGGGAACATAGAATGGATCTCTCAGCATGTGGCACAGGCCAGTATGAGCCTGATGTTGGTTGCCAACATACCCTCACCAGGTATTCTACCACTATATGTGGGAAGGGTGTTGTATGTCTACATTATGCTCAGTCTCCACTGTCATTCATAGGGTATCCACTGGCTGTCAATGTGTGCTTACATGCTAGGGAAGCCACAATGATGTGCATGGGTCATCTTGCACGTGACACCCATGGCCCGATGTATAATGGCAAAGCTCCTTGGTACACACATACTGCCTTATGCTGCAGGACATGGTTTACATAGCGACCTCCGTGGGTATCACACAGGTTAGGACACTAACAGTGCTGCTACACAACAACAGCAGTGTACACCGGAAGATGCATGCACCAGACACTGCCCTCAGCACGGTGAACTGCAATGTCTGTGCAGTACCAGATTCATGATTCATGGCTCACAGGTGTTACCCATCACTGACAGGTTATGCCTCATATCATGCCTGTCGTCCCCTACACATGTAACACACATGGATAGGGGGTGGTATCCCAAGGTAACACAGATACACACACCTCCAGGTTGTTGGCACAGCACAAACCATCAGGGCCTACTCATGTGCAACTGACAGTGTGCCGGACTGCCATCTGGTTCATAGCCTGGCACACACAACCCTCACATACACAGGAAGACCACCTATCCTCCATAACAACACCGGCAATATGACAGTCTCAAGAACTGTGTTTATAAGGCCATATTGCATCCAGCCAAACATTGTGTGTGAGCATTACTGTAGCTACAACACACTAGTTGAAGAGTTCACAGCATGTGGTCACCGAATTGCAGTGGAATGACATGTTACCACTACCACAACAGGTGGGAACATGCAGCACCTGTACATCGACTACATGTACACTATATGGCCCAGACCAGATGTGTATCCCCTGCTGTAGGTCTTTCACCATAGACACCCACACTGTATATGGACATACCACGTGCGGACCCTGCACAGTAAGACACAGTCATATTGGTATACATTGCAAATACCATTTATCCACACGAAGCATGTGTCAGACATGGTAACTACTGCAGGTCACAGGTATTTATGTGTATGTGTCACACACATACATCATGTGTGCAAGGCCATTGCTGGTTTAGGCAATGGCATGCATTGTTATGTACAAACACCCACACAAGGTCATACTGTGTGACACAACCACACGTGACAGTTGTGGGTTACCAAAACATACCTATCTGTACTCTGACATTGGTAATAGACACAGTAGCAGAGCACACTATTGGCATTACTAGCCAACTAGCCCTTTTTGGCTGTGCTGATAGTGTGGTGACATCCCCTGTGTTTACTGGGGGAGTATGCAGCATCTGGTGTATTGTAGTATTTGCCAAATGGATCTGTGTGCTCACCCTTGCATTTACACACACCCTACTACCCCCACACACATGCACACTTGCCGTTTGCAGGATTCATTCCCCTACCTAACTAAGTCATGACACGTGAGAGAGACGCATTAGCGAAGCACACTATTCGGTTTACTAGATAGTTCCTCTTCTCTGGCTATAGTTATAGGGTGCTGACAACATCAGTATTTTGAAAGGGTAATGTGCGTCAGGTAGTGTGATCTCCTGATTGCCAAAACTAACATGATTTTCATACGGAAATGCACACACACGAACTCCCCACATCCAAACACACACACATGCCATTTACAAGTTTCAAACTCCTACCTAACTACATTACGATACTCAGGAGAAACGCATTAGCAGAGTGTGCTATTCACATTACTGGGAGGATTCCTTTCTCCTGCTGTACTTATAGGGTGCTGACATCATCTGTGTTTAGAAAAGGGAGTGTGCATCCTGTAGTGTGTTCTCCCAGTTGACAAAAGGGGGATTTCTCTCACACAAATTTGCACACACACACACACACACACAGCAACCCCCCTCATCCAAATACACACACTTGCCATTTGCAGGATTCAAACCACTACTTAATTATGTTATGATACTCTAGACGGACGCATTAGCAGAGTGCGCTATTCGCATTATTGGGAGGTTTCCCTTCTCCTGCTGTACTTATAGGGTGCTGACATCATCTGTGTTTAAAAAGGGGAGTGTGCATCCTATAGTGTGTTCTCCCAGTTGCCAAAAGGGACATTTCCTTCACACACACTAACCCCCCTCATCCATACACACACACCTGCCATTTGCAGGATTCAAACCACTACCTAACTATGTTATGATACTCGAGACGGACGCATTAGCAGAGCGCACTATTCGCATTACTGGGAGGCTTCCCTTCTCCTGCTGTACATATAGGGTGCTGACATCATCTGTGTTTAGAAAGGGGAGTGTGCATCCTGTAGTGTGTTCTCCCAGTTGCCAAAAGGGGGATTTCCCTCCCACAAATTTGCACATAAACAGCAACCCCCCCCTCATCCAAACACACCCACTTGCAGGATTCAAACCACTACCTAACTATGTTATGACACTCGAAATGGACGCATTAACAGAGCGTGCTATTTGCATTACTGGGAGGCTTCCCTTCTCCTGCTGTACTTATAGGGTGCTGACATCATCTGTGTTTAGAAAGAGGAGTGTGCATCCTGTAGTGTGTTCTCCCAGTTGCCGAAAGGGACATTTCCCTCACACACACTATCCCCCCTCACCCAAACACACACACCTGCCATTTGCAGGATTCAAACCACTACCTAACTATGTTATAACACTTGAGATGGACGCCTTAGCAGAGCGTGCTATTCACATTACTGGGAGGCTTTTCTTCTCCTGCTGTACTTATAGGGTGCTGACATCATCTGTGTTTAGAAAGGGGAGTGTGCATCCTGTAGTGTGTTCTCCCAGTTGCCAAAAGGGACATTTCCCTCCCACATATTTGCACACACAGTAACCCCCCTCATCCAAAGACACACACTTGCCATTTGCAGGATTCAAACCACTACCTAACTATGTTATGACACTTGAGACGGACGCATTAGCAGAGCGCACTATTCACATTACTGTGAGGCTCCCCTTCTCCTGCTGTACTTATAGGGTGCTGACATTATCTGTGTTTAGAAAGGGGAGTGTGCATCCTGTAGTGTGTTCTCCCAGTTGCCAAAAGGGACATTTCCCTCTCACACACACAAACCCCACTCACCCACACACACTGAGCATTTGCAGGATTCAAACCCCTACCTAACTATATTATGACACTTGAGGGAGACGCATTAGTAGAGCGCACTATGCGAATTACTGGGCATCTGTTCTGCACCTGTAGTATTTCTAGGGTGCTGACATCTTTATTTCCACAGAGGTATGTAGATGTAGTACTACCTGTCAGGTGGGGGATAGCATATATATGCATTAGCAGCCACCTACGTCAGCGTCAGATATGCACATCGCACTGGCAGGTTATGTTCTATACCATGCTTTGGGACCACAGGACCTGTAACACACAACACAACCAGTCCAGAACACCACACCCACATCCAGGACACACACTTAGCTTCCCTGGGAACAGTGCCAGGATATGCAGGTATTCACATACACCATTCCAGTTGTTAACATCAGGTACAGGCATATTGTGTGTGAGAACTACTCAGGCCTCTACCACTTTACCCTACAGCCACTACAATTTGTGGGTCCATGTGCTATGGCAGAACCACACACCACAGCCACATGGGTGAATACATATTGCACCTGTCCATCTGCAACGTGGGTACTCACTGTTCCACACCAGAGGTAGACCACCATTGTTGATATCTGACCATGACCACCTTTCCCTGGACATCCATATCTCATCTCCACCCCCAGGCAAGGTTGTCACTGCACACAAACTGTGTTTAGCACAAGCAGACTCTACACTTGTGTAGACTGGGGTGGATGACTTCAGAGGACCCATGCTGGAGGACTATACTGGCCACTCAGCATAATCCTTGACACTTGCATCCTATGAGCATGTGTACAGTTTGCATTGGTCATGCTATCCCACATATACCCATGACTGCTCCACAACAAGACAACTGTCAGCTGTACACCGGCCATATATGCGCCGTTCAACAGACAGAGTGACATAATACATTGCAGAGCTGTAGCCCACAGAGGGAGGACATCTGTGGACGGTTCCAGCACGGCACTTCATTCACACATACTCATTACAACACAGTGTTGACAGTGGAATCATCCAGAGAATGCAGATAGGGCTCCCCTCAGTCTGTTATTGACGGACACCTACTGTCAGAGATCCCCAGCAACCCTCTCACAGCACACACCGACAACATGGCTGTGGCTTAGCACATTCAATCCCTGAGACCTCCACGGTGCCCCTGCTTGACAGAGGCACAGCTTACTAGCCTCACATGTTGCCTTCTGTGACCAACTTTACAGTGGCACGGTAGCCTACTATCTTGGGGATGCAGATGCCAAGCACACACTGGCTGAGCTGTCATTCCCTGGGGCAAGAAGCCTAGTATTGACCTCTACACCCATATGTTCAATTGTCGGATGCACAATATTTGTTGTGCTGTTCTACTGTTTGCAGGTCTTTATTGCCATAGCATTCCCTGTTCCTATGACCAACTTGTGTATCTGTGGCAGATGTTTGCATATGACCGCGATCCACTATATCACTTATGTCTCTGTGGTCATTTACTGTGTGCACTGGGCTGATTGCTGTGTTGTGGTTGGTTCCTGGACTGACACGTACAAATACCAGATATGTGTGGCCAACTGCTACACAGAGATATGGCCTAAGTGTGTGAGCATGCCCAGTTCAGCCTTTCCATGGCATGTTGTCTGACATATGCCTCATTTATCAAAGTGTGCGAGCATGCCCAGTGTGAGCTTTCCATATGTTGCACTCTGAAGTCCAACACATATTTGGGTGTGTGTGACCTTCGACATTATCGCACATTTATGATTGTGTGCTGGGTGTCATGTTGTGTACTAACTGGCCAACTGCTTCGTGTCTGCCACAACAGGGATTATACTGTGCCTGCAGGAATTGCATGGGATACTTTGCAGACAGTTCTCAACATACTTTCATAATGACCTAACACTGTAGTACCGTATAGTGTACTGGTTCGGTACTTTCACTGTAGTGGACAGTATCCTGGGCTTTAGTCCTATCACTGCTTGACATCTTCATAGTGAGCACAACAGACTGTGTAGGGGCCAGTTGTGCACATATGACCATGTTGCAATATGTTCAGATATGGACTACCTACACCAGGCTCGTCCAACATTGCTAGTGTATTCCACAACATGGGTGGACATTGGCAAACACTAGCGATGTTCCGTAGGCCATTTCTGATGCTAGTCACAGGGTGTGTTTGTCCTTCGACACACATTGTAACTGGAGTTTGCCATTACATATGTCATGGTTGGTATACTGTGCCTCTGTCTACCTCTGACATAACAGTGATACCCAGGGTAGCCTATCATCTCCCATACACTTATCAGGATGCCTCTTGAGGGGTGTCGATATGTGGCACTCTGGCTGACCTGTACCAGGAGTTTACTGAAGTGTGGGGGTGCCATCTGTGTTATGGATCATTCTGTACAGCTTGTCCTATGTATGTCAGTGCTGGGGTTCAGGTCTCTCATGTGCATAGCTCACTGCCATTCAGATTGTACAAGGTGCAACATGTTCATTCATTCCAGGTTGGACATGGCTTCATACATCAGGCACAGCTTTCCTGTAGCTGGGAAGGATGGCGGTGTGTGGGGCTGCAGTTTGTTTACTCAGGCAACACATGGCATCTGTTCAGGCTCTTTGCTACCCCTGGTGGGGTACTGTTGTGGACTTTACAGTTGTTGGAGGTGTCTGCTGCGGTATATCCCACAGGGGCTATTGTAGTCAGTTGTGATGCTGATGGAGGATGGCTGCAGAGCCAGAGTGAGTTCCCCGTATCTACATCTGCCAGCCTTCATGTTTGGGTGGGTATATGGTACATGTTTCTGCGAACACTACAGACAATGTTTGTCCAGTGCGGGATATTTATCACCTTTTGTACCCAGGTCTCACATTACATGTTAGGTGCCTCATGGGTTAACACCTGTGTGGTAATTTGTGGGCACTTACTGTATATCCACGGTGGTTGTCTATACACAGTTCTGCGACTAGCTTGCTGACATGGCTATGGCTACAGTTGTCTGTTTGTAGGTGGCCCTTTTGTGGGTTGCTTGTGTCAGCTGGGGGTCGGATATGGTGGGCTGTTTGTACTCCTCTGCATACATGCTCAGTCACAGTCCTTCCATGTTGGCCTATACCTATGGGACATGTATACAGAAAGGGGGTGGGGGGGTCAAGACCAGGCCTTGTGGGATGCCACTCATATCCGCTTTGTAGTCTGACATGGATGCGGCATGTCTGACCATGTCAGTTCTGTCCTTGGTCTGCTTTGCAACCCCTCTACTGACATAGGGTTGTATATTTAAGCTGGTGAACATATCCATACTGAACACGTACGGTATTGTCTAGAAGCATGTGCACGGTCCAGCTACGCTGTGTGAACCACATAGCCCTCATCAATGACCTTAATGACTGCTTCAAATGGGTCAGACATGTTTAGGGGCCGGTTCTGCAGTTACAACAGCCACAGTGTGTAGGGTCCAGTATCAGTAGGTCCACATTAGCCTTCTGTCTGCGGTACATACTGATCCTTTCCATAGCTGTGCAGAACAAGCTTGTCAGGATCCTGGGGTGGTAGTTTGGAGTATCCAGTCAGGCAACACCTTTGTTGTGATGGACCACTGTTGTTGTACACTGCTCTTTGGGTACATATCCTGTGGTAAGGCTGACATTGGCCAGTAGTGTGATTTTGCATTCCATTACTCTTGGGGTCCATGTTGGCCTCAGCACAGGACACCATCACATACCTTTGCTGCTGTGTGTTCTGCTTTGCAGATGATGGCTGTTACCTCAGCATCTGCAATGTCAGGGGACCATCTGCTGGGATAGGTATTTTGCACTCGGGGGGGGAGGTGTTTGCACTGCACCTGACAGGTTGTATGTTAGCAATATGTGTGTGTGTTTGGTATGTTGTTTGTAATATCTGTGTGATTCGGAGCATATCTGTGGATGCCCAACATTGTTCCTACCTTCAGTTGGGTAAGCCTTGTGATTATCCTTAGTGTCCTGTACGTGTTGTATCTTCATAGGTTCATGGGTTCATAGTAGGCTAGACACCCTAGGCCATTAGTAAGCCTAGCTAGAGTGTGTGTGTCTTTCGCCACCCCTTGCTATGTTCAATTATGGCCATTTATGAGGTTCTTCACTGTGCCTCTGTCTGGTCGTGACACAGTGGGGACCCCCAATATACATGTACGGTCATCCATCCACTTGGCAATATTCCTGTTGAGGGGTGTCAGTGAGGGGCTCTGCCTACCATGGATTGGGATCCTGTTTCTGGGTGGGGGAGCCTATGGGTTATGTATCTGTCCCTCCAGCACATCTTATTTCATTATGTGTTGAGGTTGACATCTGTGACTCTCACAGCTCCAATGGCTTTGATTTCCTGTGGTGTAGCATGTTCATTACTCCTGTGTTGGACATGGCCTGGTACAACAGACATACAATGCCTCTGTGTAGGCAGTGTGTGACTGCAGTCAGCTGGGGTGTCTACAGCCAGGCAGCATATGACATATATTTCACACCCTTTATCCTGTTGGTGGGGTAACTATGAGGTCTTCTGAACCGCTGCAGGTGTCACATATGGTACATCCCATATGAGTCATTGTACTAGATTATGGGTCTGATAAGGGAACAGTACAGCGGCACAGTGACCTCTGTTGATGTTGATGTGAATCCTTTCATGATACGGTGTCCAGTATCAACAGTCTTCATAGCCACATTGGCATTGTGACTGTCACATGACAGATTAATGTTGACCTGTGTCCCTAGGTCCCTGATGACTCCTTGCATACATAATGGTTTGACACCTATGTGGTACTTTGTGTACCTTGTCTGGTATTTGGTGGGACATCCATACTGTCCAGTGTCTTCGGATGTCTGGGTGGGGTTCTTGTGTGTGAGAGTGTGGACTGTCGCATGCTACAGACTGTACAGCAGTTTTGACTACAGTTATGTGCACATGGGTGGTGTCCACTGCTTTGTGCATTGTCAGTTACCTGGCTATATGGGTGTCTGTGCTGCATATGGATACTCCCCCTCCTTTGATGTCTTGGTGCAGATGTTGGGGCCATAACACATGGTATGTGGTATAACCTAGTAGTGCTGGTGTGCTATCACTAGGCCTGCAGCAGGCATCTGTCACTGGACAGGCATCAATGTTCTCCATAATGGGAAGTGCCTCAGGGGCATGCATATTGCAGTTTACACATCTGGCATTGGTCAGCATTACCCTTATGTTTCCTACCACTTATGTTTTCTAGGGTGGTGTGTAGTCTTTTTGGCCTTGCCTACATACGGCTCTATGGAGGCGGCAAAGGCCTTATCCAGTATCCAGACACACACGGGTAACAGCTGACAGCCACCCCTGTAACAGCAGCATGGCTTGTCATGCTTGACATCTCAAGCAGACACACATTACACCCTCTTGGACTGACAGCTGTAACTGTGCCAGCTGTTAAACATGAGCATTCTGTGTTTGTACTGTGGCATCATTCTTGGTGAGGGTTGGATGCTGCACACAGCCAGTGTCATCCCGCCCTGGGGTACATACTTGGAGGGACCATCCATGTCTCATTTGATGTTGACCAGGGAGGTACATCTCAGGTAATTCACACCAGCATGGACATTGAGTGCATCATATTTCTGCTTGCTTTGGGGTGGCCTGCGTACTTGTGTTAAGTGGCATTTTGTGGCTACCTACAAGCAGCTTACTCTACCCTTTCCCTTGTTCCGTCTGGTGAGTGGGACAGCTGTGTGTCTGCCTATACAGACACCTATTACGACTGTATCAGGCATGTTGTTTCTCCTTCGGGCCTGTGACTGTTTGGCACACCAGCTTTGCGTACTATTCATTGCATGTGCTATGTTTGAAGGTTGTGGTTGCTTGTGATCTACTTTGGAGGCGTCTGTTGGTGTGGTGTGTTTGTAATTAGGGCCTCCGGGAATATTTGTCTGTGTTTATATGTTTGGTTTACAGTTGTGGTAGGTCTATGTGGGACTGGGTTTGTGGTGTATGTGGTTACCTTCTCCTCCTGACTAGTGTTGACAGTACTGAGTTGTTGGAGCTCAACCTCTGCTTTGGATACATGTATGCATCTATCACATATGTTTGTATTTATTGGGGGGTGTTGTGGTTGTCTGTGTACTTGGTACTGGCATCACATTGCCTCTGGATTCATAGATTATACTTGTTGTGGCTGGACTTAGTGGATTGTATGTGTGGACATATGTTGTTGCCATACTACTGGTCAGTGATTACTTCCCTTTTTATGTTTGCTCTATCATGTGGTATCTTCCTCATTCTTTTGCATGGTTTGGTAATGGCTGGAGGCCAGCATTCCAGATGCCTGCGTGTATGGCATTGTGTGTTGTTATTTGTGATTGCATACTCCAAGCATTCCTGGCTGTGTTCATGGAATGCCTGTATAACATGTTCTGTGGTGTGTCCTATATTCTGCACTTGCACAGGGCCTTTTGTGGATTCAACATCGGTTTTGAGGGCTGCAACCTATACTTTACACATGTTTTTCACTGTGGTATTCTGGCCAGGGACTGGGGTCAGGGTGTGTATATCCAGTGTGCGTACTCTATGGTCTGGTCTTACCAGTGAGGGGTACACTTCTCATCTTGCCATCCAGTACACATGTTGCTGATTATCACATCCAGTATGCTTACCCCTCTTGTGGGAGTAGTACATTGTTCCTGGGCATTTTGGTTTATGGAATCTGGGTAATTTTCTCCTACTGTGTTGGTGCTAGTACAATGCTACCGATGTATGTCTGGGTATTTTCAGTCGAGCAATATAATGTGGTTTGGGGGGCTTGATATATTCATGTATTCCGACATAGGCCAGGTGCTGTTCCTGGTATTAGGACAGTGGTCTGCAGCAGGCTATATACCGCGAGGCAGTTTTAGCCATTGGTATTTGACCATGGATATTCCATGCTGCTTCTTGTTGTGGTTATCCTTGCCATTTCTTGCTAGTCACCCTCCTTTTGTAGCTTGTTCCATGTTTTGCAGCTGTACAGCACAGTATGAGGTGTGACCTGGTAGTGTTAGGGTGCTGATGTGAGCCTTGCCCAGTTCTCTATTACAGGACTGGTATCTACATTCTCCTTACTTACACTGCACACATCTTGCTGTTTAAACATCTGTCATGGGGTAGTATTACATCTAGGTTCCTATCCCTTGTAGAACCTGTGAGGTTGGGTTTGTGTTTTGAGACTTACCTATTCAGGGCATGCTGTGGGTACTGACAGCCTTTGCCAGTATCCATGGGGCATGGCATGATAGGTGCATGCCACCCCTAGCAGGTGGTGCATCATGTCAAACTCCGCATACCTTCCCAGCCTGTAACACATTGGATCCCCTTTGACTGACTGCATTACTTCAGCCAATTATTGTACTTGATCTTCTTGTCTTCATAGTGTGGCATCATGCTTGGTGAGGGTGAGATGTTAGGCAGGGTCTTCATGTTTGCATATACTAGATGGTGTTACATTGCTTAATACATGGCAATCATGCCTCAGGTGGTGCTGCAGGGCTGCCTCTGTCGGGTGCACATACTACACTCCCTGTACATGTTTGAGAGCAGGTTGTGTCATGTTAGGCATCCCTGTTACTATATGAGTGAGTCAGAGAGGGGTATCATTCCCAGGGTTCCTACTGAGCCAGTGTATGTGCTATGCATTGCCTCTTTGCCAAGGCCAGGGCATACTGGGCACGCCTCCTTCTGCCTACTGGGGCAGGCTCAGGTTGTTCCTCCTCCGAGTCATGCTCTGCCTGTGATGGCCTTGGCAATGGTGGGGGGCTGTTTGGCCCGGCCCTATGCTGGTCCTGCTGCAGCTGTTTTCGCAAGATCATATTATGTAGCATAGCACATACCATGACAATTTGGGTACATGTAGTTGGTGTGTACTGCAAGGCTCCACCAGATGTGTCCAGACACCGGAACCGTGACTTGAGCAGCCCAAACACACGCTCTATCACATTACGTGTTTGTGCGTGTGCCTCATTATGGCGTTCCTGTTCAGGTGTGTGTGCGTTTCTGATGGGTGTCATCAGCCATGGCTCCAGTGCATAACCTGCATCCCCCACTAGGTGTCCGTGTGGGATGTCCCCATTGGCAAATGTCTGGTACAGCTGCGTCAAATGCCAGATGTGGGAATCGTGATAACTCCCAGGGCAGCCAGCACACACATTCATTATTATGCCCTGGGCATCACACATGACCTGGCAGTTGATGGAGGGGAAGCCCTTGTGGTTAATGTAGGCCCTACCCCGCTCACCGGCTGGTGCTTTGATGCATATGTGCATGCAGTCTATTGCACCCAGTACCTCAGGGTATTCCGCTATTTGCTGGAAGAGATGCATATTGCTGGCCAATACCTCACGGGCATTGGGGAAATATACATGATCACCGACATGTGCTGACATGGCATCCAGGAACTGGTGTAGTACCCTGGAGGCTGATGCCTGTGATATCCCCATCATATCGCCAGTTGGTCTCTGGAAGGTACTTGTTGCTAGTATTCTTAGGCCAACACATACCTTGATTTCCACTGGGATGGGTTCCCCTCTGTTGGTTCTGTGTGTAAGACGTGGCCTGCACAGCTCAACAATTTGCTGCAGGAGCTCTCTGTCCACTCTATAGTGCTCTACTATCTCCAGCTCATGTAACCCGTGGTAGGTGTCCCTGGGCCTGTACACTCTTCTCAGTCTCCTCACTGTGGGTTGTCTGGCACCATCTGCATTGTCACCATCCTCAGCAAGTCGCCTATGTCTCATTATGACAGCTATGGCAACCCCTAACATTTCTGCTCTGAGTGAAGCTTTTTCAGTTTTCACTTCTATTAGCTTACTCCTGTCTTGCAGTGTCTCTTAATGGAAACATCCTGCACTACTGTTTGCAGAGTTTTAAGTGCTGGGCTGGGCTACTATTCTGCCTGTGTAATTGCCTGCTTCTAATTGTTTTCACCTGCTAGCTTCAGCAGTTATCCCTGCTAGCTTCCTATTAATTCTGTTGCTTCCTTTTTCCTCTCTGTTTCCGCAGGGGGGAGCAACTTGCATACTATCTGAAAGCTCACAGTGGCTTACACGCGCGCACACGTGCTTACACAGTTCAGAATCTACTTATTCGGATATAAACGCGCGTACACCCGCGCAAACACTGTTGCATGTCTGCCAACAGCCTCCAACATACTCAGCCTGCCTTACACGCGCACACCCGCAAACAGTGTTAAACATCTCCCAACATGCTCCCACATGCTCACACTGCCTTACACGCGCACACTGTCTACTTTCGCTTCATGGCGCACACGCAAGATGCATGGTCAGCAAGAAACTTTGGTGTAGGTAACAGTGTACACCTTCCATTTCTTGACTTTCCATGACTTATCTAATGGCACACCTCTTTCCATGATCTGTGCCTGTCATCTGTCATGTTACACTGGCCTCCAATGAACTGCATTTCTTTCTACCATTCCCCCCTGTGATGTCACCTATCTCCTACTCTATTCCTCCCCCTTTTGTATCTCTTACATTA
Organism: Protopterus annectens; assembly: GCF_019279795.1. Classification (NCBI taxonomy): domain Eukaryota; kingdom Metazoa; phylum Chordata; order Ceratodontiformes; family Protopteridae; genus Protopterus; species Protopterus annectens. Next base: position 617,912,824 of record NC_056746.1, on the reverse strand, counting down.
CTCAGCCTGTGCTCATTTGGTATGTGACTGTGAGATTCAGTATCCGAACCCTCATTTACATGTGATTGCCTACTAATGCTTAGTTACATGTCTTAGACTCAGCTTCCCCCCTTAGCAACCACTACACGGTGGCCATGTTGGGCTTAGTCTGCTGGTCCCTGCATTGTCATTCCATGTATTGCATGAAACCCACATTTGTGGATTTATAACCTTCTTTTTTATGGTTTTATACAGCGCAGCCCGTTTGCGCGGGGCTGCGCTGGGTTTAAACATCGGCGATCGCCGAAAAAAAAAATTATATTTTTAATATTTTTTCATCGGGTTATCTTGCCAATGGCCACATATTTGGCCATTGGCATGCTGCCTGAATCATATGCAACCTTTTTTTGGAGCTGACATCGCTCCATTGTGGATTTTGCAGAAATGTACTCAGTTGTCAACTGAGTACATTTCTGCAGCTAAAACGTCTCCTACACGGACTGGTTTCTGCTTCGTGGATCGCTAATATACCTCATTTGCATACCTTTCGGATGCAAGTGAGGTATTTAGCATGTCCACGCCCAGTCCGTGTAAGAGACGTTTTAGCTGGTCTCTTACATGGAGTTTAGGGCTGTTCCTGGATCGCGAGGCTTGCATGGAGTGTTGCACGTCTCTTACACTCCATGCAAGCCTTCGTGAATCCTGCCCAATATGTTTTTTGGCCATGCTTTTGTATTCTGACCAGTTTAGTCTTGATCTGTCTATCCAGTTCTTTGCTATGTAAGATTTTAATAGGGTGCATAGTTCTATTATTATGTAATTCAAGAAATTATGATTCTTGCTATTGAATATATGCAGTATTGCTGTCTCCCATGACAAAGTGAATTTTGAATAGCCTGATTTCTCTAAGAGTAATCTTAGTGAGCACCGGAGTTTATAAACTGTTTTGCAGCTCCAGAAGATGTGGAGGATATCTGCCTCTTTATTAGGACAGAAGGGACAGTAAGGTGACTTAGATGGATTGAATTTGTTTAGGTGTGCAGGTGTATGGTATGCATTATTAAAAATTATGATTTGGGTGTATATTAATTTTTTATACAGTGTCAGTTTTATAGTATTTCTAATAGCTGATTCCTTCTGATTGTCTGTTATGGTATTACCTTTTCCTTCCAAAAACTTAGAGAAAAGTATTGTATTTTGATATTTAATTTTTGCTATTAATTTATATGTATTTGAGAGCATTTTCTTTTAAGAGCAATTTTTGAATTTGTTGTGCTAATTTGACATCTTGCTCAATTACATTGATATATTTGGTTATTATACTAACTAATTATAGGATTTTTTAATTATCACTTTATACTTATTGTTTGCTCAAAGTAGGTTTATTATATTTTCCATTGAGATGTTTTGTATTTGGTAGAAGTCCTACACTGTATAATTTTTTTATTAATGGATATTTATCTAGGTTTACCATGGAGTTTGCTAATTTTATATCTGGGTTGTTATGTATTAGTTGTAGCAGAGTAATCATTGTCTTTAAGATTTATTGATATCAGTAATTTCTTGAAAATTTCACAGCTATTAATTAAGATTGGGTGAATTTTTGTTGTCTTAAAGATATCTTGATTTAAGAAGGGAATCGCTTTTGGGTTACCTTTAGATGTTGTAATATTTTGGTGAAATAATTTAATCCATAGTGGATACCATTTGTTGCCTATTGGGTCATGGTTTGCTATTTGCATGATGCTACTAGCATTAATAATTTCGTAGTACAGTTGAAAATCAGGAAGGCTAAGATTTCCTTTTTCTTTTGATAGTATTAGTTTATTATAGCTAATTATTGTACTTTTTAGGTACGATATGAATTTTGCTAGTCGAACTTTCATCTTGTTGAAGAAGGTAGCTGGAATTTTCATGAAGGTGGCATTCAAATGGTATAAAATCTTAGGCAGTATGTTCATTTTGACTATTGAAGATTTTGATAAGGTAGATAGTTTAAGCTTTTCCCATTTGTTAATGTTACTTATTATATTGGATCAGGTTTTAATTATATTGTTATTGAACATATCCGATTGTGTATGGTTAAAGATTATGCCTAAATATTTCAGCGTTTATTGCAATTTAAAATTTGTCTCTGAAAAATAAAATTCTTTATGTCCCAGGGGGTTAATTGGGTATATAATTGACTTCTTAGGATTAATTTCATAGTTAGATACTAGGGAAAACTTTTCTATGGATGATAGGGTTTTATTTAAGTCAGAATTCGGATATTGAAAGTAGATATTGAGATCGTCTGCAAAGGATGCGTATTTTATTTGGGTTTTAGATATCGAAATAAGGTGATGATACTTTCTCTGAGTGATTTGTAATAATAATACTATATAGAAATTAAACAGGATTGGCAAGAGTGGTGCCATTAAGAATTTGTATTGGGTTAGATGTTTTCTTATTAATATACAGAGTTGTAGTTGCTTTACTATATGATGTTTTGATAATTACTATGTATTCTTTAGGGAATCCAATTTGAGAGAGTACAAAGAGGAGAAATTTTTGATTGACTCTGTCAAAGGCTTTTGTTGCATCAACTGATAAAGCATATTCAGGGGATTTATCCTTGGCACATAAGTGGGATAAGGCATCAATTGTTAATGTGTTGTCTCATACTTGTCTCTGACTCATAAAGCCTAGTTGTTCAGGTGCAATTAAAGCTGGGGCTACTTTTTGCATCCTGCGTGCTAAAATTGTTGAAAACATCTTTAAATTCCTCCATGCATCTTATATGAAAGGAAAGTACTGTAAGCCCTTCAAGCGTGTTCTTTATGACATCACTGTTACACAAATTTGTGTTATTTTACTGTTCCCTGTAATTCCATGTGAGCATACCTAGCATTATAATGTCAGAGATGTTTGCAAATCAGGAATGGCAAAACTGGACTCATGGCATTTCATCCAGTCTGTCATGTCATTTGTGTGGTATTAGATTAGCATTTAGCATTTTCCTAACCATACCACATGCTTGTTGGTGATAAACCCCTTTCCTATCGGTACCACTATCGTTTCTTTGCAAAAAACATGTCAATTTCTGATGTACCTGATATTACAGCCGTAAGATCCTTTTATTCTTGTGGATACATGCTGAGGTGGAGAATACAGCAGCAGTCAGCTTGCATATATAAATTCCCTGTATATGTATCTTATATGCAATACTTGCAGCCTCTGCATTCATCCCATAATGTACCTTCTGTCCTTGCTAAATGTTATTTCAACTCAGCATTTTATTAACATGCATATTATGTTTTCACTCCCCTTTGTTACACTGCAGCTTTATGTCCCTATCACATCCTTTATTAGGGTATCCATGTTTATTTATGTGTATAACTGTGAGATTATCATTGATATATTAATTATCATTATATTAACAATGCAGGATTTATGTCAGAAATACATCTTATACACTTTCATCACATTTGCCTGCAGGATATGAGTTTAATTTAAACATTTCCCCTTCAACATTAATTAATTATGCATTATAACACAATTTGTTTACATTCTGTCCTTGTTCTTGCTAGCACCTATCCATGGTTGCGAATACTATTGCTAGCCACAAAAAGGTGCTTACAACCATGTAGGTGCAATGGTCAGCATGCATATTCAGTCAGCGCTGCTGCTCATCATGCTAATATGCTTACTTTGCTTAGGCATAGCACTGTGCCTACATGGTCATTAATGAATTCCAAGTTTAGTGTACATGTTCTGCATTTCTACCACATTGCTTGTGCTATCTATTCCCTCAGAAAAGCTACACTGTACGCTTAGTGTAGACTTGACGGTAACTTTTATAAATCATTTCTATGTCACATAAACCTGTCAGCTGTCACTTCTTCTTTCGGCTTTTCCCAGTTAGGGGTCGCCACAGCGGAACTCCGGTCTGGTAATGATTGGCAGTAGATTTTTATGGTGCCGAGGTGCCAGCTCAACGCCCAACCTTCAACAAAGGCATGCCCATTCACACATGTCTTTTGAATGCCACTTGACCGTGAGGGGACATGCAGACTCCACACAGAAAGCGCTCCAGCCAAGAATCGAATGGGAGAACCTCTTGCTGTGAGGCGACAATGCTACCGCTGCACCACCGTGACTTGTCAGCTGTCACTAATAACTTTATTAGAATAAAATGCTTTAGATGTTTCATTTATGAGTCATTTACTAATGCAAGCCATCTTTTAAAAAGCAATTTTGTCAACAGGTTTATTACTTTTGAACATACATCCTGTTTTAACTAACAATCAAACAAAACTTTATATTTCAGATTTTAAATCAATGTATTTTTTGTATCTGTACAAAAACTTAAAATATTGATATATAGTTTGTTTTTTATTGTTGGCTTCCTTAGCAACATAAGTGTTGTCATGGAGACATTACTGTAGTGAAAGGAGACCAATTGATTCATGTACACTTTTTGGGAAATCCTATGTGATTGCTTGGAGGAAAATAGTATCTAGCTATTAATGCATGTCCTCCCTGCATTTGTGTGGGTTCCCTCCCGTGTTTCAGAGACATGCATCTGGAGTGATTCTCCCCAGGCCTCTGTTGAAAAGTGGCTTCATTCCAAGTCAGACTTTCTCGGTAAACAAATGTTAAATAAATTAAAAAAAATGCTGAAATAGTTATTAGTGATGAATATGTGGCATTTAATGGGATACAGGACTAAAACAGATTCGCAGTGGAAGAACTATGTCAAGATGAATTTAATGGAATTTTGGCAATCAAACTTCTATGTATACTCCATGTTTAATAAAGAATCTTCTACTGTAACTAAGCAAGAATTTTATAAAACCATTTACACAGTACTATATAAAGGATTAACAAATGAGGTAACCTGACTTTGCTTCAAGTCAATAGTTTTGTTTACACCCTTACTGCAAAATGCAAGGTAAGGAATATTTTCCATAAAGTTCAGTAGCTGGATCAATTATGTTCAATGGATTCATAAGTGATGTAGCTGGTTATTCAAATAAGTTCATAAGATCATGAGCACACAAAGAACATTTAGGTTAAGAGGCCATCTAACAATACTGAGTCAAATCAGGACAATATACCTTGATACCATACCAAATATCTAGTATCTTTTAAAAAGTAGAAGGAGAATCAACTTCTTGATTTCAGGAAATAAATTTACCTCTGAGATATCTGTATCATTTTAAATTAACCCATCTATCTCTGCATAGGCGAGTTTGTTAAATATTCTAATTCTGTTAGTAAACTCACATTGAACCTTTTCTAATGTATCCAAATGGGTATTATTATAAATACAGAAAACAATATTACATTCAAGTAAAGGTAGAATGTAAGTTTTATACGATGTTACAATATGCTGGGAATCACTAATATATATGCCTTTTAACAATAAACTAATAGTTTTATGGCTTTAACTGCAATTTCATTGGTATGTTTAGTTAATACCATGTTTGATGAAGTTAATATTCCCAAGTCCCTGTAACCTGGGAACTCAGGTAATTGTGTAGTAAAATAGGTGCTCTTATTTCATTTTTATCAAAATTCCTTATTCCACACGTATCTGTACTAAATCCATTAACCCAGTTACAGATTTCTCTCATATATCCATTAACATTGTCATAATCATCAAATGTAGTGAGAGAAAACTCCATCTTACAATCATCAGCGTATTTATTCATCCAGCTATCTTTTATTACTGGGAAGGGTTGCAAATACAACATTAAACAATAGTGGACCCATTAGTCAACATTGTAGAACTTTGGCTGATATAGTACAGTAGTCAGAAGTGTGACGTTTAACTACTTTTTTCCTGCCCAATAACCACTCCATAATCCAGTTTATAAGAAAAGGATTTAAGTTAGCAATGAAGAGTGTCATATATTGTTTTATGTGGAATAGTACCAAAAGCCTTAGCCATATCTAAAAATATCACCACCACAGACAGACCCAAACTAGTAATCAAAGTATCACAGTCATAGAACTCAATTAAGTTCATTTCATTTATTATTTATTGATTTACATTTGTTTACAGGGAAATTCCATCTGGACACAGGACCTTTTTCAGTGGAGGCCTGGGGAGAAAAGCTTCCCAGAACAATAAATGAGCATCAGAGTACATGAAGAACAATTGAATATACATATAATAGCAAATAATACATACTGCAGCAAACATTAGCTATACATACAATATGAAACATAGCAATGAACAGATATACCAATATCTAGCTAAAGGCTAGGAATAAAGGTAGGGTGTATATACTGTACAGATAGTACTAAGCTCAAATAGATAGTGTTCTATACACATATACCTAAATCTTATATACAAATATTGCCCCAAACTCAAGCAGATATAAAGCAGAAGCCCCACACAAAGATGGAACAAGCTAGAAGGGCTAATGGGATGGAAGGGGAAGCTAGAGGAGTAGGAGAGGAGACTGAGTGAGTAGTATACATGGTAACAAGAGGAAGTTAGGTGTAAGTCAGTTGGATATGTATTTGGAGTTGAGATGAAGTGAGGTAGTTAAGCATGTATTAACAGGTCTGAAAGATTCAGTGAGGAGGGAAGGGGAGTATGAAGGGTGAGCCAGAGCCTGCAGATGAAGGAATGCAATGATCAGATAATGTGAGGCATGGTGGCTAGGGGAGGGGAGAGGGAGTGGAGGTAAAAGGAGGGTTACTAGTCGAGATGCCCCAGAGACTTCCCATACTCTGGAACAGGCTTCCCATCTATGTCAAGCAAAGTTCTTCATTAGCACTCTTCAAGAAAAATCTTGATGAGTGGATGGGAAATAGGAAATACACCCCAGAGATCACTTCTGTGTCTCTGCTCGACAGTGGCACAGGAAAATAACTTTCTTGGGTGGCATAAGCCAGGGAACCTTGTTGGCTAGGCTTACATAGGCCCTTGGGCCGATAGCCTAGTACCTACCTATGAACCTATGAACCTATGATTGGTGCATGGGCATAACCAGAGACTTTTTAAGTGAATTTTTAGTGCAGTCTTAAAGTGATTGCTAGAAGGTAGTATGGTTATGGGGGGAGGGATTGTTCCATAATCTGGATATGACACAGGGGAATAGTGCTTCTCCCACTGAGTTCTTGGGTTTGGTCACTAGAAGTAGATTTTTGCTGCTGGAGCATAGAGGTCTAGTGGAGCAATAGGGCTGGAGAAGGTTTTAAAGGGATGGGACTTTAAGAGGATGGTTTACTAACTTGTGGGCAAGGGAGAGTTGATTCAGATGAAGAAGTTGAGTGAGTTCAAGTCAGTCAAGTTCTCTAAGTGAGATACAGTGGTGGCTGCAATGAGCTGCACTAGTGGCAAACATAGAAATTTTATTGTAACAAGCCTTGAACTTGTTTAGGTCTGTTTGTCTAAGGTAGCTAAGTATAGGATAGCTGTAGAGTAAAGTGGAGATTAGGTGGGAATTAACAGCAGAAAATCTATCTGTCTTGGTGAGGAATTGTTTGTTTCTATACAATGCACCTAGTTTTTTTGTGAACCTTTTTTATGGTAAGAGAAATGTGAGTGTGAAATTTGAGATTGTTATCAATCTCAACATCAAGTAGTTTGGTGGGTTCTGTTGGGAGTTGACAGTATTGTCTTTGGCTAGAATATTAAAGTGGGGATAACTGGATTAGATTTAGTGGGTTGGAAGATAAGGAGTTTAGTCTTGCTCGGGTTGAATAATAACTAGGCATTAGCTAGTTAGTTTTCTACAGATGAAAAGGCTTCCTGCATGATCTTGTGAAGTTCAGGTATACTTGGGGATGAGCAAATGAGGGTGAAATCATCTGCACACTGTATAAGAGAAGCATGCTTGGCGGCTGTGAATAGTTAAACTAGATCTTCCACTTAAACTCTGTAGGCCACACAAAGATCTTCAAAAACTTATTACACCAAAGGTACTGAAAAATAAGAAGGGGCTTGACTAGATTTAAAGAGCACTGACAGATAACATCTTAAATTTATTGCTGATATGTGTAATGTACTGGGAGGCACTGAATCATTGTGTACACAGTTCAAAGAAAGCAATACTTGAAATATCAATTAAATGGGTCTGAAGTAGTTATATGAGGTAGGTTATCCAAAGATAAACAAGTTAAAAGTTATAGCAGTAAAAAGAAAATTACTGTTAGGTGCATATGAAAAACACCACTGGCAGAAAGCAAGGCATTCTTCTTTCTCTCAAAAGATACTGGAACACCTACCCCCACTCCCACATTCTGGAGCATTGTGTTCAGTTTTACAGAACCCCTTTCTGCAAAAGCAAATACATCTTTTTATGTCTTTTGGGGGGATTCAATAAAGCCTACATGGTCATTTTTCACTGTGTGAGCATCATGGCACAATGCGTACATGGCCTCAAATATTTTTAGATTCAGTAAACTCCATGTAGTGGCATGCACTCAAATGCAAACACAGTAACTTCTGTGGAATGCTAATTACTGTATAAGTAGCTGAACTGTATGCAAATGAAGCCAATCAACCCCATGGAGCAATTCAACAAGCTGTAAAGCAACCATGTAGAGTCCATGTTTGTGTTGCCCATGTTTGAAAACTTTCCGAATACAGCCACAGAAAGGAGTTGTCTACATGAAGCAAGAGTAGTCAAAGTTCCTAGATTTGTACAGAACTGACCTTAACATGTAACAGCAGGCACATTATGACATTATTAGACAGGGTTGATGCTACAAAAGTAGAGTAACAACAGCAACAGTACTTTTTAAGTGCCATGGCATAAATGCAGCTTCACTCCCCTACCCCAAATGAAGAATATACTCATAGAAAATGTAGGCAGCTAAAAGTGCAAACCCCATGAAAAAGACTATTCATACTGTCATGTAAGTATATGCAATACGTAACTGACAGAATACAGTCAAATGTTATCAGACTGTATTCCTCTGTGCAAATATATAGCAAAGTAATACCCTCCCTTGTGTTTGCAACATTGGGTTCCCCTTCAGTTTCCCTGCCTACATGGTTACCAACTGTATAGATTCAGGGCTATCAGCACAGTGAAGATGCAAATGAGGTCAAAACTCATTAGAATTGCTGAATCACAAAAAACAGTAACTGTGTAAGGATGTTAACTTTGTGTACATACTTCCACAGTGTTTGTTTTCAATGGATGGCTACAGTAAATTATGACATCAGGGGGGTATATCAGGTTACAGTTACAGTACATGTAGATCTATGAAGGGTGAAAGTGCATGTAAGCAGTGCACAATGCACAGGTTCTGTTTCATCCTCTGAATGTTTCATTATGTGTCATCTCTGTCCGGTTTAAGTAATTTTATTTTTATTTTTGTCATTGTTTGTGAGATGTGGCTTTTAGCACAATCATGGGAAGCAGAGGAATGAATGACATGTTTCACTGTGCTTGTCATGTAACTATTACTGTGGCAGCATATATATGTGTAGGGCTAGAGTATAGATGGTTCCAGGTTCTAGTACAGGGTGTGCAACCTTTCCTTCCCTGTTTGTGTTCCATGTTTTGCGCGATATTACAGGAATGGAAGAAAGCAATACCAATTTTGCTTGTACTTACCTTATTTGCATGAAAGTGCGCAGAGTTGTGCGAAGGTGCACATAGCACACTAATGAGCAAGCATCATGTGTGTTTAATACATGCTAATTACAGCATAAGGTGGTGAATTATATTTTAATGAACCATTCAAACACAGTGGAGCTATTCAACAAGCGGTAAAGTATCCATGTAGCCTCCATTTTGGCTTTCCTGAATAATTCATTATCACTGGAGTAGAGACAAGACAATTTTAACTGGACACAATGCTAGGGGCTGCTGCAGCTTTGCTCCATATGTATGTGCAAGAGACTGAAGCCAATGCTGCTGGTGCTGGTGAGGATTGGCTTATGCTGAGAAGGAGAAGAGTGCTCAGGTCCAGTGTAACTTATCAGATGCTACATGAGCTGGAGTTTGCAGAATGCTACAGGGTACACAAGGACACATTGCAAGAACTCTGTGAGCTCTACCACCCTCAACTCGGAGCAATAGCCAACTGAGCAGAATGCATCCCAGTGGAAACAAAGGTATGTGTAGCCCTTAGAATCTTAGCTACAGGTACTTTTCAAAGACCAACTAGGGACATGATGGGTGTGTCACAGGCATCAGATTCCAGGATCCTCTATCAGTTCCTGGATGATATGCTCATACACACCAGTGAGCACATATATTTTCTCCATAGTTCTGATAAGAGTGCTAGCAATATTGGACAGTTCTACCATGTAGCTCATGACCCTGAAGTACTGGGTGCCATAGGTTGCACTCATCTACACATTAAGGCACCACCTAGCAAATCTACATTAACTGCAAGGGATACCACTCCATCAACTGCCAAGTCATGCGTAATGCCCAGGGAATTATCTTAAATGTGTGTGCTTGTAACCCTGGAAGTTATCATGACTCCTATATCTGGCAAACATCACAGCTGTCCCAGATGTTTGCTGGAGGGGGCATACCCCAAGGCCATTTACTGGGGGATGCTGGCTATGCACTGGAACCATGGCTAATTACATTCATTAGAAATGCACACACAGCCACGGAAAAACTCCATAACAAGACACATGCTCAAACCAGAAACATCATAGACCATGTGTTTGGGCTTCTGAAGTCATGGTTCTGGTGCATAGATACATCTGGTGGAACCCTGCAGTATAATCCATGCACATGTACACAAGTCTTCACAGTATGTGCTATGCTACACAATCTGATCCTGTGGAAACAGCTGCAGTAGGATCAGCAAGGGGAAGGAACACACATCTCCTCCCACCAATGCCTAGGTCACCACAGCCACAGTCAGAGGAGGACTTGGAGGGGGAACCATCAGCTGCAGTGCCTGGAGGCATACATAAGTGTACTCAGTATGACCTTGCTTTGGCTAAGAGAAAAAGCATAGCACATTCACTGACCACTTAGCTGCCTAATACCTTTCTCCTACTTACATACATATAGTAAAATTGATGTCAGGCAAATCCCACAACCTTTACCTTCCCATGTATTGGCTGTGCATTGCTTGCATCAGACAGAATCAGCCCTGAGCTAAAGTTGTGTTAACTGCTGCATTTTCAAGATAAGTCCTGAACTTAGACTGAATTCTTGAATAATATTATTGCATATCCTTGTATTTTGTAACTTGGTACAGTAATTGAGTAAATAGTGGTAGTTTTTCACAAAAAGTACTTTAACATGTGACAGTAGAGATGTATAGGTGTCCATTAGTAAATAGTAGGCCTTAGGCATCAAAGATTCACACACTCATACCTCTCAAGAGTACTGATGATCACTGCATGACCCCAGTTCAGCACCATACCTTTGTACTGTTAAATCATTAAAGAGAGAAGTTAGAAAGTAATGCTGCACATTGCAGTTTCTGATTTAACAACCTTTCCTAAGATCAAACAACAGGCAGGATGCAGAACAAGGACAGTAACAAGATCATCATATCTTTGCCTGTGCCATAGCAGTAATTCACTTTTGTTCCCCACCAAAAGAACAGGCTATGCATATTTGTGACATAAGAGTAATTGAGGTTTGCCTCCCAAAGAGCAGTGTACCCTTGTTTGTGCCATAACAGTAACTCACCTATGCTATCCCCAAAAGAATATGACTGTGTGTGCCTTCTAACCTGGCCTTCAGTTGTTGGCAACTGCATATCATATAACTCCCCCAGTTAATATCCTCACACAATTTAAGACCAGAGATGCTGAATAGCTTACACACTGCATGTCTCACACTATTTGTCAGATAAGTGGTGAAGTGCCAAGAAACACAGCAATGTAACACATAGCTGTATATTTGCAAACATAATCGTTACAGTTTATATGCCCAATAAGTGCACTATGTCCACATATAATAATGATAATGAAATGTACAAATAACAGCTGATGGTTTGATAGCAATGCACTTTCTGTTGCAGATGGTTGTGTGAAGAATGACTTCAGTCCTTTGCTGCAAAGCTGTTTCTGTGTCAAAGATGAATAAGGCATCTATCCAATTTTCTGAAGATGCATTGGTGTGAGTTCAAATCCTGAGCTATGTAAAAATATCACATGTGTACTATCATGTTCTACTGTGTCATACATTGGTTCATAGTTTCATAGGTAGGTACTAGGCTATTGGCCCTAGGGCCTATATAAACCTAGCCAAAGGGTACCCTGGCTTTTGTCAACCAAAAAAATTATTTTATTGTGCCCCTGTCAAGCAGAGCCACAGAAGTCATCCCCGGGGTGAATTTACTATCTCCCATCCAATCATCAAGATTTTTCTTGAAGAGTGCTAATGAGGAGCTTTGTTTGATATAGATAGGTAGTTTGTTCCAGAGTATGGGAAGTCTCTGGGACAGGAATCTATCCCTCCAGCATGTTCTGTTTATTGTGGTGACAAGGTTTAGGTCTCTAGAGCATGTAGCTCGGAGTGATTGAGATTTCTTTACGTGGAGCATGTCCAACAGCTCCGGGTTTGACATAGCTTTGTATGGTAGGCAGAGATCGCCTCTGAGAAGGCAATATGCAATGGAGTAAAGCTGGAGTTTTTTGAGACGGTCTGCGTAAGACATCTGTTTGAGGCCAGTAATCCTTTTTGTGAGGTATTTCTGTGGCCTTTCCAGTTGTTGTAGATGTCTTGTGAGGTACATACCAAAAGGGGCATTATACTCCATAATGGGTCTAATGAGTGATGAGTAGAGGGGAACAATGACCTCTTTTTTTCCTAGATGAGAAACCTTTTGTGATGAGGTGTGCCATGTAGAAGGATTTCCTGACTACTGTGGCAATGTGATTATCAAAGGACAGACTACTGTCCACCTGTGTCCCAAGGTCTCATCACATTTTCAGTGTTAAGTAGACTACCGCCTATGTAATAGTTCATGAGTACAGAGTTTTTACCAAAAGGGATGACAATGCACTTTTTGGCATTGAGCTTGAGGCCATGACCTTGACACCAGACATCTTTCTCAGTGAGGTCCTTTTGTAGCATGTCCACATCTTTAGGAGTTTTGATTATGGCTCCTAATTTGCAGTCATCTACGAACTATGTTAGCCAAAGACCTTCTGTGTTAGCCTGTACTTCAGAGAAGTAGATACCAAACAGGAGAAGACCTAGGACTGAATCCTGTAGTATTCCACTTGTCACTGGTCTAAAGTTGAATTTAGAGTCTGCTACTTTCACAGTGTGGGTTCTGTCAGTGAGCCAGTTGGCAACCCATCTTGTGACATAGGGATTTATACCTAGTTTAGTGAGCTTGTCTATAATTCTAGAGTGGGGGATGGTGTCAGAAGCCTTGGAGAAATCTAGATAGGCTGTGTGAATCACCTTACCCTCATCTACGGCTTTGGTGACCTCTTCAAAGAAGTCTATCAGGTTTAGGAGACATGATCTGCCTTTTACAAACCTGAACTGGGTAGGGTCCAGAGTTTGGAGATTACCAATGTCATTGTTTATAAGTTCCATGATGATACGCTCCATAGCCTTGCAGACCAGGCTAATGGGGCGGTAGTTCACGGGGTCTGTTGTGCCCCCACCCTTTGTGGAGTGGGATAACCATTGCTGTGTGCCATTCAGTGGGCACAAAGCCTGAGGTGAGGCTTCTTTTCACATATTTCTCCTTTTTCTTTTTTTTAATTTTTATTCCTATTACTTTTACCAGACAATAAATATATATATTACAGATTTGGCTGTGCTCATTTGATTTGCACGAAGCACCACATTGTGGAAACAGGACAAACCAGACCACCTAAGAAGCAGACAGCCACAAATACAAACAGGATATATTCAATTAATGCTCTTGGCATCATAAACATCAGGCCTGGAGTACAGATGGAGCTCTCAGACATTTGCAATGCAGCTCACCTTTGAGCGCTACTTACCTATGCTCAAACAGGTGTATCTTGTATGCGTGTACACTTTCAAAATCAAAGTAAACTTTACTGCCTATCAGATATACACAGCAGTGCAAGCTGAATGAAATTACATTGCTTTGGTCACCGTGCAAGACATAACAATGAACATATAGTGTGAATGACAGTAAGACTAATGCACATACAGTAATAATTAAAATATTAACAACACAATAAATTGCCACAATTGACAGGAAGGCATTAGACAATATTATATTAATAGGTATTGCAAGATTATGACCTCACATTGTGATTGCTTAGAATATTGCACTTCATCAGTTGTAGTATGATACATTCTGAGGTTCGTATTGCACATGTATGGTGTGGTGACTCACTCCTGACTATTCCACATTTAGGAAGTAATAGCATAAGAAATCAGGCTAACTATACTAGTTATTGAAGCAATTTTTCAGAGTGATTACTATAGCTGATACTTCATAGCAAGTGGCATATTGGTCTAATTATTCACTGTCATGCCTGGAATTCAAGTTCAGCAGCCTTATGGATGGAGGGAAGAAGCTCCTGTTTAGTCTAGATGTTTTGAAGTGTAAGCTGTGATACTGCCTGCCTGAGGAAAGGCGGAAGTACATGTCGTAGGCAGGGTGAGTGGGATTGTTGATTATCTTCCTAGCCCTTCCCACACACTGAGATTCATGCAGATCACCCATGGATGGGAGCAAGGAACCAATGACTTTTTCAACTGCCCTCACTTCCATCAGGAGAGCCTTGTGGTCAGATGCTTTGCAGTTCCCATATTAAACTATGATGTTATTTGAGAGGGTGCTCTTGATGGTCCCCCAGTAGAGGGCTTTGAAGATGGAATGAGGCAGGTTTTCTTTCCTCAGTTTCCATAGGAAGTGCATATGTTGTTGTGCTTTCTTCACTGTGTGGCTAATATGAGTTGACCAGGATAGGTCATCTGAGATGTTCTCCCTTAGGAACTTAGTGTTTTTGACTTTTTCCACTGCCACTCCATTAACTTTCAGTGGTTGATGCATCTCCTGAGTCTTCCTGAAGTCTAGTATAAACCTTTGGTCTTGCTTACATTTAAGGCCAGATTGTTGCTGTCACACCAGCCTATCAGATACCTTACTTCATCCCTGTAGGCTGTTTCCTCACCAATTCTGACAAGACCTATGACAATGGTATCATCCGCAAACTTGATGATTTTGTTGGATTCATGCTTGGCCATGCAGTCATGTGTCAACAAGGTGAACAGCAGAGGACTCAGGACACAGCCTTTACACTTTGTTGACTATCAAGCAAATCTGCTGCTTGCTATGCTATGGAACCTTATATATGATGATTTATTATTGGTGTTTATTGTCCATTTCCTTAGTATGACATCAAACTACATGTGAAAGCATTGTAAACTAAGGGCTCGATATAACTATACATCATATATTTACAATACATGCATGTGCTGCCTCCCCCAACAAGTACTACAACCCTGTAGTCTCAGTACTTTTTCCACACATATATCAACCACGCTATAAAATGTATTATACAGTGTTATGTGCTCCCTCATGGACAGGGCCATTTGGTGATGCTCACAACCTCATTCTGCTAAACCCAGACATCCAACTATGCTCAATACGGGTACTTGTGTTGATATACAGCTAGGCTTCTAAACAGCCTAGTGTTATTAGGCTAGTAGCCTCATATGAGGCTATGAATCTATGTGCCTATGCAAGCCTCCCAATCCGTTGTTCCTCACACGGCCTGCTGATGTCATCTACAATAAGTTCACCTGCACTCTCGGATAAATCAGACTTGTGATATGGTACTTGTGTTAAGTACTGTGTTCTGTAGTCTGTGCACTTAGATAGATAGAGGTTTTGTTCTCACTTCAGGTGACTGTGTGTGTGTGTGTGTGTGTGTGTGTGTGTGTGTGTGTGTGTGTGTGTGTGTGTGTGTGTGTGTGTGTGTGTGTGTGTGTGTGTGTGTCTTAGCAGAGTAGAAGTGGTATCCTACTGTTACATCTCCAAGTCATAGATGGCCAGTTTTTTGATAGTTGCTCATGCCTATGCATCCCTTTCATACAGGGCTCCCAACCTCTTGTCTCCCACATGACCCGCTGATGTTATCTACTATAAATTAACCTGCACACCTGTATAAGTCAGACTTCTGCTGTGGTGCTTGCATTAAGTACTGTGTTTTGTAGTCTGTGTACTTAAATTGGTAGAGGTTCTATTCTCAATGCAGTCAACTGTGGTATGTGTGTGTGAGCTGCTGCTTGACATTACAGAGAGCATTTTACACCAGCATGTGGGGCACTATTACCTTGTCCTCAACAGACACTGCTAATTGCATCAGCTATAAATTGTTACCTGACACATTCCAAGTCAGACTTGATCTGTAATGCTTACATTAAGTACTGTGTTCTGAACTGTGTATACTTAGGTAGGGGTTCTATTATCATTGCAGTCAAGTGTGTGTGTGTGTGTGTGTACAAGATAAAGAAAAATAATCTGGTTCCACACAGCAGTAAATATCAATATGTCCTTTATTGTAGTAGGTAAGTGCTTTCTCGGAATAAAATCTGCTTCATCAGACTAACAAAGATAGAATAGCAGTTACATTTTTAACCACTAAAACATCCAATCAAAAATCAGATAAAATGTGCATCATAGCTAAAAGCCATGAGATAAAATACATCTGTACAATCTATAGATTGTTAAAAAAATTGAATAAAACAGACTGAATGAACAATATGTACTTAAAACTGGTAAATACAATAGTAAAAAATAATAAAAGATGGACTATTGAAATATACATGAGAAAATATTAAAAGAGAGATCAATGCTTTAATGGCTGTGCTTTAAGTAAGGGTTTCAGGGAAACTCTGTTGTTTAAACCAGGAGGTTTATCAGCTTGAAAGCGCAAAATCCATTTCTGTTCACTAGATTCCGTTCTATTATTTATGTCACCTCATCTTTGGTACTATGCAGAATCTCAAGTACCATAAAGCTAAATTTATGTTCTTTACCCTCTTTAGCTACATGTAGTGATAGTGCGCTGGTTTCTTTAACATTTCCGATATCCCTAATGTGTTCAAGTATTCTATCCTTAAACACCCTGTTCATTTTCCCTATGTAAAATGAGAAGCAGGTAGTACAATAGCAAAAATTGACAACATTTTTTGTTCGACAGTCTGCATATAAAGCAGTATCTATCTTAAAACCCAAAGTGGGATGTGTGAAATGATTACCAATACGTATATGTGTACAGGCCATACAATTCCTACACATATATGTACCAAGTCTATCAGATATTATAGTTGATTTAGTATTAAAAGATTGATAACAGAGCTGACTCTTAAGTGATCTATTATTTCTAAAAGCAAAATCTGGCTGGGTGCCAATGACCCCATTCAACTCATGTACAGTAGACAGAATATCCCAGTTCTTTTTAATAATATCACATGCTACATACACATTACTGGCAAAGGTCAATGGCATCCTTAGTTTATTCCTAGAGGTATCAATGGAAGCATCACTTGAGAAAGTATTGTCAATATTATCCCTGTTGTTAATACTAGTAAGGAGGGGGGAAAATATGGCTGGCACTTACCTGAACTATGCTGCCTTCCTTCTGCTATTTGAGAATCAATAAGTTTACTACTATAGCCTCTTTCTAAAAATTCTTGTTTAAGTGTTTGTAATGCAACAATGAGACTATCATCATCATTAAAAAGTCTCATAGTTTGAAATATCTGTCCTTTCAACACATTGAATTTCGTATGATTCGGATGCATACTGCCATAGTGTAGAACATTATTCTTTCTAACAGTTTTCTTATACAAAGTAGTAGACACAGTGGATAAATTATTTTAGTAACGTTAACATCCAAAAACTTTACTTCTTTATCAGAATATTCATAGGTAAATCTCAAAAAAGTATTCAACTGATTTAAGTATAAAATAAACTCTTGTAGCCGCTGCTCTGAGCCATACCACAACAAAAAAATATCATCCACAAAACGTTTATACCATTTGATGTTGACCTGGTATTCATTATCCGAAAGTACATGTTTAGCTTCCCAATTAGCTAGGGATAGGTTGGCGTAGCTATTAGCACAAGCTGTGCTCATAGCTACGCCAACTTTTTGTGCATAATAAACATCATTAAAAATAAACACATTGTTTTCTAGGATAATTTCCAAAAGTGTGCAAATAAGTTTCACCTTAGTATCAGGGGTGTTTCTCTCACACAGTAATTCTCTGACATTTTCAATTCCCCATTCATTGGGTATAACAGTGAACAATGATTCAATATCCAGAGTTACAAATAAACATTGTCCTAAGATAATTTCATTTTGTTTAGATAGCTCATTAAAAAACTCTTGGTATCCTTTAAAACAGTGCTACAATTAGCCAAGGCAGCATGCAAAGTCTTTTCTATGAAAATAGAAAGTGGTTCAGTTACCCAACCTCGGCCTGAAACTATAGGGCGCATAGGTAGAGTTAAGGGATTCTTATGTATTTTGGGTAGACCATATATCAAAGGGACTGTTGAATGTTCTACCTTGAAATACTCAAACAGTTGTTCAGATATCATGCCTGTTATTAATAAATCAAAGATCAAAAACTGTACTTTTTCTATGACACTACTGAGTATATGCATAGGTAAAATGGCATACGTATCAACGTCACTGAGATGACTTAACATAGATTCTATATATTTGTCCTTGTCGATAACAACAATACCAACTCCTTTATCAGCTGGACGTATTTCTATACTATTTAGTTATTTCAATTCAACTAGGGCTTGTAACTCTGCAGCTGATAAATTACTAAAATTATTAGTTTGCTTATCTAGAGACTTCTCTCTAAGTTGTTTTTCACAAAGGTCAATGAACAGATCTATAGTAGAATTACTAGGTGGTATGTAAGTGCTGGGCTTTCTAAATATACAATCAGCATTATTAGAATTACCAAACATAGCTTTAAGTGTAAGAGTTCTGCCAAAAAGGTGTAGGTCTTTAATTACCTCTGTTATGTCCATTCTTTGAGTCGGAACAAAGGTTAAACCTCTGTTTAACACAGATAATTGTGAGTCAGTTAAAGTTAAAGTAGAGATATTATGAACTAAGCTTGTTTGTATTTCTTTCCTGACCTTATTTCATCCTCCTGACTGTGTAGTCATCATGTACGTTGATTTTGCAGGTGATTCCTCGATCTGCCTCTTATAGGCAGAGGTTCTTTCAATAAAAAATGTCCATGGGTGGAGCCTGATAGTACGGAGGCCTCCTCTGTGGAATTCAGACTCACACTGGAAGCCATGCTTGTTTTAGGTCTAGCAGCTGTAGTGCTTGTGCTAGCATTAGAGTGACTGCTTACAGCAGCTACAGAAGCATTTAGGTTGACTTCTGAAACAATTCCCTCACTTACAGGAACAATAGGAACATTGGGTAAAAGTTCTGTGGGTTCTGTAGAAGTTGTAGTTTTAACAGCATTTGCATATGCTGCTTGTTCATCTGAAACAGTTGAATGCAATGTAGTTTTGGGTTTTACAGAGCTCCACCCATTTCCTGTTATATGCTGTATGCTGGAGTTAGTATTAACCCTTTCATTTACCCAAGAGAAGACATTACCTTCTTTAAAATCCTTCAAATCCCTTTGTAATTTTTTGTTTTTGGTAGCAGAAAGTCTCTTGTCATATCCAGTAATATTTTCAAACAACACATCCATTTTATCACCAACAAGTTCATCTGAATAAGTATTGTTAATTATGTTTTGCAACTCAGTGATTTCATTAGATAGTTTTAGCTCCTCTGGTCTAAAAAAAAATTGATAAGGAGCTGCATATATGTAGCACTGCACTCAAGGTTAAGTAACAGCCAGCACCTAAGTAGCTCAGGATATGCTTGCCCATAACTGGGCATGGTGAGAACCCAAAGTCCCCTTGGTGCTATATTAAGGCTCAGTGAAGCCTCAACATGAAAGCGCTGCCACTGCAAGCACTTAAACTTATAAAGTTTATTCTCCAGATTGTGATAGCCATCTCTGAAAGCTGCAGATAAATCAGTATTATCTGGAGTCAGTGATGTTGTCTGCATATAAGTTCCATTAAGTAATGGATTAGTTTGAAAGTCCAATAAAGTAGACAAATGATAGTTGTTCCTCCTATTAGATGGCAAATCCATCGAAGGTACAAAGTTGTCCAAATGATCCATTTCATTTCCTGCCATGCTTGGTTCAAAGATAAAGAAAATATAGCAAACGAAAACAGTCCTTGAACCAAATAAGGAATCAGATGCAAAAACCAGACAATACAAGATAAAGAAAAATAATTTGGTTCCACACAGCAGTGAAAATCAATATGTCCTTTATTGTAGTAGGTAAGCACTTTCTCGGAATAACATCCGCTTCATCAGACCAACAAAGATAGAATAGCAGTTACATTTTAAACACTAAAACATCCAATCAAAAATCAGATAAAATGTGCATCATAGCTAAAAGCCATGTGATAAAATACATCTGTAGAATCTATAGATTGTGTGTGTGTGCGTGTGTGTGTGTGTGTGTGTGTGTGTGTGTGTGTGTGTGTGTGTGTGTGTGTGTGTGAGAGAGAGAGCTGTTGTTTGACATTACTGAGAATATTTTACACCAGCACTTGGGAAACTTATTCTAGCCTCCGCAGACTCTGTGCAAGTGGAAAACTTATTCTGGTCTCCATAGACTCTGCTGATGTCATCAGCTATATGATAGTTACGGATATGCAGTAGTCCCACCAGGGCATGGTCAGACAGTGGGCTGGAGACCAGGCTGATGTGACCTCATCCTATACCAGACAGGTTACAGTGATATGGCTTTTAATGTATCCACAAACATCATGGCATGTTTTGTAGCATCTGTGTTATGTTGATGAGAAAGGCCTGCATGTCTCCAGAAAAACTTTCTAGATCTAAGCTGACCCACCCAGTGAAAGTAAGGCATCCTGCAGTGCTGTTGTGAATTTCTCCTCCAAAACTGTAGTCACCCATAACTACAATCCATTATTAATCTACACCATGTAATGAGGCCATGCTATAGCTAGGAAAACTGATGTTGTGGGGAGTTCTACATTTAGAACAGTGATTGCAGGCATTTACTACAGGATATCTATAGAGAGGAGTATGGCAACTCAGAAGGTATGCTGCCATTTTTCCACCTACATACTGCATATGCTGAAGTGCATTTAACAATAATGTGAAGCATAGGTTTTTGTAATGTTATCCGTATAGATTACTTAGAAGTGTACTGATGGCATGGCCATGTTTTCCAAGCTGTTTCAGAGGTACACATGATTGATAAGGCATGTAAATACATGGAAAGGAATGCTGTGTGGTAAATATGTACAAATGTTTCAGGGACAGGTCCTTTGATAGCATTTCAAAGATGTTTTGTTAGCCAGAAGGGTCATTTGCCTGTTTCATGGGGGTGGTGGCTAAGATGAGTTACTTTTATGGCACTAACAAAGATGTGTTGCTCTTCTTACTTTCCTTGTTTCCATCCTGTTTGTTGTTAGTATAGCACATCTATAGACTGTTTAATGTTTATCTAGTGGGTAATAGTGATGGGCTACCTTTTAGTTTGCATCTGTAAACACTTATTTTGTAGTTATGTGATAGTTATGTGTATTATACGTCTGTTTCCTTTTGGAATACCTACAACAGAGAAATGCCTTGATCCATGCCAAAGTCCATTTACAGTTGCCAAAACCCAGGATATAATTGTTGGCTTTTGGCAACATGGTGTCTTCCTACTTCACAGGGGAATGCAAGACAGCTCCCAGGGCACTGCCATACCATATGTGCTGATTGTGGGAGCCAGCATTTTGGACACACCAATCACATCCTAGGAGGATCTTTCAGGTTGGCCTTGTTATCTGAACAGATGAATACTGTTGTATAGTTAAAGAATTTAAATGAGCAAGTTAAATCTGTGTCACATGTATTTATTTGATTGGTGTTGGATTAAAGATTACTACAGGTATAAGCTTAGTTTGGTGTTGTCCGCCACATTTTTGCTTAAACAATTGTTTACTGCAGCTATAAAGGGGCAAATGTATTAACCTTTGAATTACTGTTGATTGTGATGTTGTTGCCCTTATCTCTTGCTTAACTTGTTTCAGGATGATCAGGCCTCCAGGAATGCTTGCCTTCTGCAGTTGGTAAGACAATTAGTTTGCTGTCAGTACTGCTGATCAATTTAAACAAATATTGTAGTGTGTGATATTGATTTCAGGCATGTGTGTATTGCTGGACTGTTTGTAATAGTGGCAGAAGTGTTACTTTGTTAGCATATATTGCACTACAGTAGTGTCAGTATTAATGTAGTGCTGTGTTTCTTGTTTTTTATCACAGGTTAGTCTGACAGTGGAACTGCGAGCCCTGTGCCACTTGATGTCAATGTCCAGCAGACCCTGATGATGATGGTGACCAATCTGAGGCATGGTCAGGGGGTGCAGAGATTGAATATGAAACAAAGGTTGACATACTGCCATCCCCTGTATTTACACTGCACACAGCCAGTAAGCCTACAGTTATTGGAAAGGTGGAAGGTGATGATATTGTTCAGGGAAGTGTGACTGCTGTGACTTTAGTATCCATTAAGTCTAGCCAATGGCAAAATATGGGCAAGGTACCACAGAGAAGGATTGATAGGAGGGCTCAGAGGGGCCTGCTGTCCCTCCCCACCTGGTGCAGGTGTCACTTCCCATGCTAGTCTACATACATTTAGGACTGTCATGCAGGCACAGGAATGTTCCCATAGGTGCTCCAGACAAATGCTTAGGATTGTGTATGTGGCTCAGTCTGACATGCATGATTGCCTCCACCATGTTGCCGAGTCACTGGATCGGATGAATGACACATTGGAATGAGGGGTGACTGTCATGGAATGAGCAGTGTCTGTGGTGGAATTTCTGCTGGGAGAGGAATGTCATCCTCATGTGTATAGGTCAGCCACAACATCTGCTGATAGCCAATGTGGCTGTGCCAGATCACACTTCAGTAGTGGCAGTACTTCCACTGCTCCATCAGTGAGTGTGTTGTCCACACCCAGAAGTGGTAGGCTATGGGGTTGCGGTCTTGGGCATTCCCAGGAAGGGAGCTCATCCAGCAGAGAGCAGTCATGAGCTGTTAGCAGAATTGCATCTAAGCATAGTCCTGGACATCAATGTGACAGTGCAACTCCTGGCAGATCCATTTCTCATGGTTAGAGATGGCAGTGCAGCAAAGATGAACTGTCACCTCTATCATGCATGACTCACACCTGTCCAACACACCATGATGTAGAGCTATCACCCAGCTTGGCTGTGTTCATGCACATACTCACACATCAATTTCACACGGAGGACCCCTGTAGACACACACACAACCAGTTACTTATTTTGTCTTACTGATAATTTTTTATCCAAATGTCTGCCTTCTTCTCCTTCATGCTCACACACACTCACTGACCTCTTCTGTTAGCCTAGGCTTCCTGCACCCGCCCCCCCACAACACCCTGTGCAAGAGATGATAACTGTGCCATATGTTTGCGCTCTACCTTTCTGATTCAGGGATATAAAATCAATGTCTGATGCTCAGGGTGCATATCTAATTTATTGCTTAGTATATTTGCATTTGTAGTGTTTAACTGGTCATTGTATGTTTAACTTATATCGGCCTTGGAAAGTTCCACAGTTTATAGCATCAAAATGTCACACGTTATAGTGGATGCTGTTGTGAGGGTTGTGAAGTAAGAAGCAGCAATGTGTATAATTACTTTCTGACATGTCTGTGTACTGCTTGCATCAGACCGAGTCAGCCCTGAAATAACACTGGCAACTGGTGAATTTGCAAGTTAAGTCCTGAACCTGGAGTGTCTTAATAATATCGTGGCATATACTTGTGTTTCATCACTTGGTACAGTAAGCAAGTCAAAGGTGGGAGATTTGTAAAGAAATTATTTTAACATGCGACAGCAGAGACTTATTTGACTTACAGGTGTTCATTAGCAAACAGTAGGCCTCAGCCATCAAAGATTCACACAGCCATACCTCTCCAAAGTATTGATGAGCACTGCATGCCCACAGTTTAGCACCATATGTTTGCAATAGAAAATCATTAAAGAGAGAAAGTTTCTGACTTCACAACCCTCACAAGATCAAACAACAGGCAGGATACAAAACAAAGAGAGTGACCATAGAAACACATCTTTGTGCCATAGCAGTAACTCACCTTTGCTCCTCCCAAGAGAACAGTCCATTCTGGTTTGTGACATAATAGTAACTTACCTTTGCTCACCCCAAAGGAACACCCTGTGCTTGTTTGTGCTATAACAGTAACTCAGCTTTATCTCTCCCTTGAAAGAACAGTCTACTCTTGCATGTGCCATAACAGGAACTTAACTTTGCTCCCTCCAAAAGAGCAGTTTGTGCTTGTTTGTGCCTTACAACTTGCTCTTCAGTTGTTGGCAACTGCATATCATATTATTCCCATTTAAGATCCTCACACATTTTAAGGTCAATGGTATAGACTGGCTTACCCACTGCATGTCTCTGAGTACTGGTGAGATAACTGATTAATGACAAAGAAACACAGAAAGGTAAGACAGAGCTGTATGTTTGCAAGCAATAACCATAACAGGTTTTAAGATCACTACATTAAAATATACTAAATATAATAAATGTACAAATAACAGTTTATGGCTTGATATTAGTGAACATTCAGTACACTTCATTGTGTGAGGAATGACTTTAGTTCTTTGCTGCAAAGCTGTTTCTGTGGCAAAAAGGGATAAGGCACCCATCCTGCTTTCTGAAGGGACATTGGAGTGAGAGTTGAGATCCAAACCTATAGACATATCTTATGTGTTCCAACATTTTCTACTGTGTATGTCATACATTGATTTTCTTCATTTCAAGTATTTCACCTTTTGTTTTCTTTTTTTTTTGGGGGGGGGCAGTGTTTCCGTGATGTTCCCCTTAGCACATATGAATTTGGCTGTGCTCATCTGCTTTGTGCAAAGTGCAGCAGTGCACAAACTGGATGAATGGACCACCCAGGTAGTAGACAGGACCCCAACATATATAGAAACTGGATGCATTCAGTTAATAGGAAACACATTGCCTGGCACTGTGAACCCTCAAGCACTCTGTCTGCACAATGATAAGTGATATGTAACATTTTAAAATGTCGCAAAACAAAAAAGTGTGCATTCCTAGTAAGTGGGATACCTGCAATTGGTGGGAAAACATCATTCTTCATTGGTCTTGATCTGTGGCAGGCATTTCTGGAGAGGGACTGAGATGCCATACTCAAAATTAGGGTGCCCAGGAGTCCAAAGTGTTTGTTGGACTCCTAGTAAATGAACATGGGCTCAGACTATTGCAGAGGGCCTGCCATGGCTCAGCTTACAAGTAAGAGCCATGGAATAGTCTTTCCAGGGCTTTGACCAGTGCTACGTATATCCCCCACACTGGTGAGCATGGTAGACATCATTACAGCAACCTCCGGAGGAGGCAGAGGGATACCCTTGAATGTTGGATTGTGGAATGTAGGATTGCAGGCACCTCACAGATGTGTAAGTATCAACTATAGTGACTACTTTTAAGTGCTAAAAGCTGAATAAAGTCAAGACTGGTATTCATAATGGTATTCTGTTCTGTTTTTTCCACAACTGTCACAGACTGAGAATTGAATGTGCGAACCCATGCCACTAGATTGGCATGGATCAGAGAAGCATGTGGTATGTTTGCAGTAGAAGAGCACTGTTACTGTAGCATTAAAAGTTTAACATACTTTTTTGGGTGTATATTCTACAGTTGTATCACAGTGAGCATCCATATCTGAACTGTAACAGCAAGTATGCATGCATTAGTCTGTAGGCCAAACCAACAGTACAGTATTAGACATAGACAATAGTTTGAGGTTGTGGGTTCACATACCACACTTTCCAGCTATACAATGCTGCTAATTTATCATCAATATTGTACAGAGCATTCAAACTTCTACAGTAGTGGCACAAATGACCTGCTGTAAACTGTAATCTGTATAATTGGAACTCGTGTATGTGCAATATATGCACACACCAAAGATTGATTGCTGCAATCTGTAGTCTAGTGTGTATCTGTTATGAGCTGGGTAGCCTTAAAAGTAAAACAGTTATTTGTTAGGAGTTGGTAGTCTTAAAAGCAAAGGTAACAGAATAGAGTCAAATAATTGTATCAATGCATTGCAGCTCACACATGAAGTTGCTAATTGTTCCTTTTTTCTCTCACTCAAACTCTTATCTTCTATTTTTTCCCACAGCACAGTGGGGTAGGCCAGACCCACAGGATCATCTTTCCCTCACTTCACTGGCTATGTCACTGAGGCCCAGCACATCTGGAACTCAACCTGGCTGCAACCCCTCTGCTGCTCCTGCTCTACCTGGCCCCTCAGGTTAGGCCAATGGTTCCATCCAGGTGCACTGACAGAGATGGTGATTTTATCACCCTCAATAAACTGCCAGGGATGATACATAGGATTGTGTACCACACAGTTGGTGCATGCCTATGCCGGATGGCGACACTGCTCTCTTTCATTGCAATAACATGAGAAGGAGATGTAGATGTCAGACACTGCTGCCACTGGTGCAGTGAGATGACAGTGATGACAGTCCAGTGTGTGATAAGTTGATTGTCACTGTCACCCAGCTTGACGTCTGCAAGTTCACAATGTCCCTACCCTCATCCCAACCATGGTGTTCACCAACCTCTTGTGTCCTTCAATATCTCTGTGTCTTGTCTTGTATGTCCTGTCTGCCTGTAGTTGCTTCATCACGTACCCACCTACTTGATCCAGACATATCTATACCCCTTCCCCAACAATCATCTATTTCTGAAAAAAAAAGTGATCCTGCCCCCCCCCAAAAAAAATTCATCCCATACATAGCTCTCCATTCTTGAGCTGTTCTTGACACTTGGTTTGGTCCAACTGGCTATACAACATGACTGTATTGTAGTCACCCCTCTCCCTGGAGGTGACAGTGCAAATTCAACTAATATTCTGCACATTTGAACATTTTTTACTGTACAGGAAATGGATAGCTATGTTTTTTTCCTACCACACTTCTGAACATTCCTTCCCTCCTTTCACTTTATTTTTTCCCCCTGCTTGCTCCCCATTTCACCACATTCCTATCTTACCCACTTATTTTCTTTAAAGACTTATTGTGTGTTGCTGCACATTGTGCACCAATGCTCAGCAACAGCAAAAAGCAGTTACAAGTCTTAGATAAAGCTGTATTCGAAACCAGTACCATCTAGCCCAAAAACATATGCATCACTGTATTGAGTGCATAAATACATGCTGCCAAAGAGTCTGTTAATTAGCAGGTATATTTTACAGACGCCATACCAACTATTATATTTATAGGGTCTATATTGGATAATCGAACGTTTGAAAGTTTGACTGTCATATGGTCGACACCATTTGATTGAACTTTCAAAAGTTTGAATATCTAATAAAAAAATAAACTGCACAAAACACCTACTTGAACACTCTAAGCAGGGGGGGGCAAGCCCCCCTGCATCCCCCACATCCCCTGCTCTTTAAATATACCAACTCCCAGATTGCACTACAATGCAGAAAAGGGAAATCTTCCTATTCCGCACTGTATGGAGATCTCCTTTACAACGTTTGAACGTTCAAAAATCCGATCATATGGTATCGACCATATGAGACTCAAAATTTTGAATGTTCGAACATTCAATATAGATCCCTTTTATGAACTGAGACTCAATTTGGTGCACAGCTTACACGGGTCAGCTCATGTGTAGAGTCTCTAAAATATATCTGCTAAGTAACTGACTCTGTGACAGCACATTTTAATGCATTGTTGCTGGATGCAGATGTTACTGAGTTTGGTCACAGGTGTAGGTAGTACTTTTTCAAGTGTCTATAATACTTTTTATTATATTTATATTATTGCTTCCATCCCACATTACTTATTGTTGGTGTGCGATGAGCACCATTGGGCAATTATGCTTTAAAAAAAAAGAAATGGGGAATATAGAAAAGTTCTAGAATGGGGAGTAAGCAGGGGGAATTACATGATGGGATATTGGATCTGCACATAAAAGTGCTTGAAACTATTACATACACCTGGATTCAAATCCAGTACCATCTGACCCAAAAAGGAGGGGATCAAAGCATTAAACAAATTGTGCCACAGAATCAGTTGAGTAACAGGTGTATTTTAGAGACTGAATAGCAAATGGCAGACTTAACTGCTGTTGCATACACCTGGTACTTAACTGACTCTCTGCCTGCAGGTATTAATTCACTTAATGCAGTGATTCATTCCTTTTTGGTTCCAGATAGTACAGTTTCTGAATACAACTGTATGTAATGCAGTTAACTACTTTTATATTACCATTGCTTAGCAATGGTGAGCGATGTGCACCATTGCACAATAATACTTTATAAAAGATAAATGGACATTGCAAATAATACTTAATACAACATTAATGGGAATTGCACAATAACGCTTTATACAAAATGAATGGGGAAAATAGGACAGTGGTGATATGGGGACCAAGCATGGGGGAGTACAAAGGTAAATCCTGCTAAACTGTGATAGTTACTACTTGTTGTTTCTTTCGGCTTTTCCTGGTTAGGGGTCATCACAGCGGAACTCCGGTCCACTAATGATTGGCAGTAGATTTTTACGTGCTGGCTTGCTGGGCCAAATGCACAACCTTCAATGAAGGAATGCCCATTCACGCATGTCGCCACACAGAAAATGCTCTAGCTGAGAATTGAACGGGCAACGTCTAACTGTGAGGTGACAACGCTACCGCAGCACCACCACCGCAGTGTGATAGTTACTACTAATTGTATAAAATACATGTTCTACTTAACTGATGCTGTGGCAGCACATGTTAACACATTGTTATTGGAGGCAGATGTTACTAGGTTCGAATACGGGTATAAGTAGAAGTTTTATAAGTATCTATGATACTTTTAAGTACATTTATATATATTGCTGCCATTTACTATTGCTCCGCTTTGATGCATGATGTGCACCATCTTGCAATCATTCTTTAAAGTAAAGAAATGGGAAGATAGGAAAGTGGTGAAATGAGGAGCAAACAGTGGAAAAACAAAGTAAAAGCAGGGCAGGAATGTGCAGA
The DNA here is from genome assembly GCF_019279795.1 of Protopterus annectens. NCBI lineage: Eukaryota > Metazoa > Chordata > Ceratodontiformes > Protopteridae > Protopterus > Protopterus annectens. The sequence goes on along the minus strand of NC_056746.1, from coordinate 617,883,763 downwards.
AGGGATGTAGAAAAGAACCATAGCTATCCATTTCTTCAACAGTAAAAAATGATTATCTATGCAGAATATTAACTGAATTTGGTCTGTCACTTCCAGAGAGAGGGTTGACCACAATCCAGTCTTGTTGTATAGCCAATTGGACTGAATAGAGTGTGTCAAGAAGACACACTTGTGAAATGGATAGCTATGTATAGGATGAATATTTTTTTTGTGGGACAGGTGCCCATTTTTTTTTTTTTTTTTTTATGAGAGAGACTGTCATCACTGTCGCCTCATTACTCCACTGGATGCAGTGCCAGACTTCTGTGTCTTCTCCTGGTATGTTGTATGAGGATGGAGAGCAGGTTCTCTATCTGGCATAGGCATGCACCAACAGTGTGGCGCACAATCCTTTATACCATCCCTGGCAGTTCATTCCAGGTGATAAATTCACCACCACCACTGCCTCCAAAGGGAACTACTGACCTATCCTGCAGGGCAAAATGACCTGAGGGCCCAGGTAGTGCAGAGGAAGGAGAGTGGGTGATACCAGGTTGCATCCTAGATGTGCTGGGCAGTAATGCTGTAGAAAAAAGAGAGAGTGCAGGAGGATCCTTTGGGACAGGCCTTCCTGCTATGCTGTGTGGAAAAAAAAAAGAAAAACAGACCATAGGCGTTGTGATGAGAGAAAAAAGAGAGATAACATTAGTAACTTCATATGTGACATACAATGCATTGGTACAATTATCTGACTCTATTATGTTACCTTTACTTTTAAGACTACAAACGTGTAACAAATATATTACTTTTAAGACTATACAGTTCATAACAGATGCATACTATAGTACAGATTGCAGCAAGCAATCCTTGATGTGTGCATATATTGCACATATGTGTGTCCACATTCCACTAATTACAGTTTACAGCAGGCCATTTGTGCCACTGGTATAGAGGTGTGAAGTTTCACTGCAATAATGTTGAAAACTTAACAGTATTTTGTATTTGGGAAGTGTGGCTTTTGAACCCACAACCTCAGACTACTAATACTGTACTGTTATTTTGTCCTATGGACTAATGCATGCATTGTTTCCTTTTACAGTTGAGAGATGCATGCTCACTCTTATTTGAGAATATGGAACTGTTGCTTTGTGCTACGGACTATGGCATGCATACTTTATTTTCCGGTTACGATATGCATGCTCAGTTTGATGCAACTGTATTAAATACCAAATAAGCTGTTTTCAACTTTTAATGCTACAATAACAGTGCTGTTCTGATGCATACATACCACATGCTTTTTGCATCTTTAACAATCTCATGGCATGGACCCTCACATAAAGAGCTCTCTCCATGGCAACTGGAAAAAACAGAACAGAATACTATTATGAATACCAGTCTTGACTTTATTCAGGTTTTAACTCTTACAAGTAGTCACTGTAGTTGATAGTTACACATCTTTTGGGTGTCCCCAGTCATAAATTCCCCAATCCAATGGTCAAGGGTATCCTGCCTTCCCCTCCTGAGGTTGTCTAGATGGTGTCAACATTGTTCACCAGTGTGTTGATACCTGTAGTACTGGTCAAAGCCCCAGAAACGCTATTCCATTCTTCAGATTTATACTCTGAGCCTGAATAGTTCCTCTGCAGTAACTGGTGCCCACAATGCTGAACTAGAAGTACAACAAATACTTTGGACACCTGGGCACCCCACCTCTGTGCACAAAAGCATGCTCCCTCACCACAAACACCATACATGACTACCAGAAATCAAGCCCAATGTAGAATGAGGTTTTCCTGCCAATTGCACTTTATATCCTGATGTTTTGCCTCCAATTCCAGTTATCACACTCTTATCGGGTGTGCTCACAATATTTGAAAATGTTACATGATGCTTGCCATTATGCAAACAAAGTGCACGGGCTCTCCACTTCCAGTTTTTGTGCAACACAGTGCATCGGACAAACAGTGGTCAAAAAGAAATTTAAATGAAGAAAATTAAAGAAAGGGAAAAGCAAATACATTGCTGTCATACTATCCTTGGGCAGAATCACTCCTATCTGTATCATAGCACTCAACCTTTTATCTCCAAAATGAGGAACAGTAGCCTTCATAATGTAGAACAAATGGGAAATATGTGGAAATATGATAATGGCTTACTAACATCTCAAAGTAATATGGAACTTCATGCAACATGAACTGTTTAAGACCCAAAATGAGATACATGAGAGGCATGATATGTGTAGTCCTGGTGGTCATAGTGGCATTTTGTGCAAATTCACACAACAGAGCTGCTTCAATTTACATGTATTGCTGTCCGTGTTCACTTCAAAGCTTTCATGGCCGGCAATTGTACACCGAATTGCTATTCACATTCACATAAGAAGTTTTGCAGCCGACAAGACTGCTGTAAGCTGCAAAACCTTGCTTATGTGCACTACACCTCATTAATATGCAAGGTACGATGCCGCATGATGAACAACATCGCGTCTACACAGAACCTACATGGAGTTTATTGAATCCTGTTTTTTTTTCTACAAATATGTGAAAAGACATATTTACTAAAGAGTAATGTCATTTCTAGTAAAATATTCATATTTAGAAACAAAAAGAGTAAAGAATATGCATACCTCAGAAGAGTATAATAAAAAGATTCATTTATGTCAAGAAACTTAACAAATTCCTGGTAGGAGAAGAATTTCATTTTTAACAGAAAATTGTTACAGAAGGCATAAAGAGCAGGGTTTTGGTACACAGGTGTTGGTGAGCCAGTATCTATGGTTTATACAGCTGGAAGGAGTGTGTGTCCATCTCTTGCCTCTGTGGATGTTTATGTAGTATTAAGGTGTGTGTCTCCTAATGTGTATGATGTTGTAAACCAAATGTACTTGCGCTGGTCTTCAGCATTTAAAAGATGCCTTTATAAATCAGCATGTTTCTAACACTTTCTCTGTTACACCTATGAATTTGATTTGTATCAGCATGCTTGGACCAGTTAGTGCTACTGTCAAATTCAAATTTTTAGGCTTATTTCATGGTTGCAGAATTTAAGCTTTTAAATACACATGCATTCTCAACCACTGATCCAAGCTGTATACCATTGTATAATGTAATTATTTCATTTGTACTACAAACTGGCATATAACAGAATAGGCTTCTTGTTCAAAGATGGCTTGGTGAGTTAAATTTGATTTGTGTGAATGTTGCACTTAATGAAAATTTGATATTTGTGTACATTGAATGACATGACATTTGGCTGAATAAGATTGCTGCAGCATTAAGTTGTGTCCATGATCTTAGGGGAGCAGTTATCATTTCTGGGAGGTCTACAACTAAGGTTTTGAATTGGATGAGCTTAGCATCAAGTGGATGTTTATACTTCTGGTTTAATTTAGAGTTAAAGTAATGTAAAGTATGCAGGGTGGAGGATTTATTCCCTTGATAAATGTTATTTATGAGACTTTTAGTATGGCAGTCAGCTGGTAACCACCAGTTCCATACAACATCCTCTAACTTCAAGCAAACCAGTGGCTTCTCAACAATACGTTTACATGAAATACATAGACTGAATTTATTTAACAAATGTTAGCAATTTTCTGTGGTTTACTGCAATACCTCTTTTCTTCAAAAACAGAAGCTTAACTATACCAGCATAATATAGAGAAGGGGTGGAGGAGGTTATACAAACAAGAATGATTTATTTATTTATTTATTTGTATTTGTTTATGGGATGATCCAGTGGGCCAAAATGAGCCCATTTTCAGTGGAGACCCGGGAAGGAAACCTCCACATAAGAAGTACATACAATAGAAAAGGCACAGTCACATGTGGTTAAACACAGGTAGAAAAAAATACTAACATCTACATTGATTATAGTACAGTATAAGAGAAACAGTTGAATACACCTGTAAGAATTCACAATTATTTATGCTAAGAAAGCATGTCAATTACTTAGCTTCTAAAAATTTAGTAAGGATATTAACAACCAAGAAAGATATATTTTGCAAGATGTAATATGAACATAAAACATAAAAGTACATGTGGATTATATGATGTCAGAAATACAGCTCAGGAATTCATGTAGGACATAAAATCAATAACACTATCAAGTAGGTATTTCAGCATAGTAGGCCTAGATGATATTTTATAATAATTATACTAATAGGCAGTGGAATTTAAATAGAGAGGATTAAGCCAATAAGGTGTTAGTAGTGGCAAAAATGGGGAACTCAGATTTTAGGAGGAGCAGGACTAGGACATGTGCAGAGCCAAAGAGTAGAGAGGTGCTGTTTCAGACACTATTTGCATTACCAGTGGTCCTTAATTGTAATGGGAGGGCATTTGATTCTTAGATTCAAGAGGCCTGTTTGGGTAGTAGTGAGCATTGTCTTTCTCATCCATACCAAAAAAAAAAAAAGCAGATGGTGAGTGTTGACTCTTCAGTATGTAGAAGCAATTAATTCCAAGGCAGTCATGGTCTGATGGTCTGAATAAGGCTTGGGATTTTATAAAACCTCAATTTAATATTGCAGTTCAATTTTTGTATGGATAATTTTTATTGCATATCTAATACGCAATTAATACATAATGTGTGTGTGTGTGTGTGTGTGTGTGTGTGTGTGTGTGTGTGTGTGTGTGTGTGTGTGTGTGTGTGTTTGTAAAAGCTGAAATTTATAGTACTAATCAAACCAGAAAAGGTAATTTACCAGATGATCATTATATGTCTTCAAATAAAAAAGTTGGAAAATGCCAAAATCTATGCTTTCAGCTGTTCAATCATTCTAGTCGGATCATTAAGTGTGAACAAGTGGGGGGGGGGGCAGGAGCATAACACTAATGTCAATAGTCCCAAAGCTCACCCCAGATTTCAGGGTAGAATGACTACCCTTGTGAAGATGGGGGTATTCGAAACCAGGAACAAGCAGTAGAGGTAGATTAATACCTCCTACCCAGCAGGTCATCTTAAATTGTATAGATAGCTTACTGTTAATTTCTTTGAGTAGGTTACTGTTTTCAGTTTTTTGTATTGTGTTTGCATGAATGAAAGGCAGAAACAGGAACATTCCTTCCCAGTGGGGTTTTAGATCCTAAGATAACAAACCCTCCCTGAGAAAGACAGCAAAGAAAAACATGGGTGTAAGTCTTTCCTCAGAAAACTAATGATAATAAACTCCATAATGAAAGTAGCAGTACTGAATATTAATGAGTTAATTGCTCTTATAAAAAGAGTAAGGCACTTCCGTTCCTGAAAAAGCAAAATCAAGATGCAGAAGACACACTTAAGCTCCATGTAATATGAAAAACTCTCCAATACAGGATGTCTGATAATTATAGGTGATGCATATCCTTCAGCTGGACATAGATGAGTAGTTATTGTATTAAAGAAAGAGACTTGTGGAGGGATGACATATAGTTTGTTGAGTGTTCAATTTATCACATGAACTGGCCTCTGGCAGTCGTGTTGAAATGGACATTTTCTTGCATATTCTGAAGATCACATTATACAAAACTGTGCTAAAAATGGGGTTGGAAAATGTGCCCTTTTTCCACTGTAGTGCAATCTTGAAGTTGCTATATATAAGCAGTAGGGCTTTTGAGGGTCGAATAGGGCTTGTCACCTGGCAAACATGCTTTTTTGTCTCAATATGTTGTTTTCAATCTCTGATGAAGCAATCAGTGTGCTTTCATGTTTTTTTTCTTTGAGGAATCAACCTGCATCTAGGTGGAGATACCAGACAGTTGGAATGAAAGCAGAAAAGGGGATCTGCAATAAAAGCCTGATCTGAAGGTATCAGACTACCAATTAGTCGTGTATATTTTCTCCCAGCCAACAAAGTATACCATATTCGAGTATTAGCCCTTCAGTTGTTAAAATGGATAAAGAGAAAGATAATTTTTGCATGTAAGTTTAATTTCAAGTCTTGATGATATACTGGAGGAGAAGTAGCCCAAAATATCATGTCTGGCCAGGGCAATGAATAATATTTTAAAGTAGACTGGGATAGGAAGCTAATGGTATAATGAAAAGCTCTGAGGAATCACTTCTGTTCATGCATTATTCACACAGATTCAAGATTTATACCAGCATACATACAGGCTTCTGGACAAGTTCACTGACAGAGATTTTATAACATCAGAATGTTATCCCCTGTATATTTCCCAATCTGCAAGTACTAATATTACAATTTATAGCCACTTATATACTCACTAGCTCTACAGAGACAAAACAAGATGGCCACTTTAAAATAGTTAGAAGCCAAATTATAAACGCCAATGCTGTGAAAATAAATCAGAGACTTTATTTTTTTAGGAGATCTGTCCTCAGCTGTTTTATGGGATGTGAATAAAAAATTCAGTATCTGTAAGATTTGACAACTTTTATTGCAAAAGTGCCTCCAGTTAGCACTTTAGTTTCCTCACAACTCACTCGGAGACTTCTTCAGACTGAGGCCATAATACTTCATGTAACATATAAATACACACTCACAACCCTCACATGATGCCATCACATGATATCAATAGAAACAATAAGTACTAAAAACTAAATTTCAGTGTTTTAACCCTTTCCTTCTCAAATACATAACAACTTCCTCTATTATTTAACCTTTGTGGGAAACATGAATTTAACTTCACTTTCCAGCAATATTCTAGCCAGCCTAACTCTTCTTCTACATTTATAATATTCCTATTATTTTTTAAAACTTCTAACACTAAACATTTAAAATTTATTTTGCATTTCTTCTCTGTATAATGTTTGCTCATAACATTCCTTACATCCCCACTGGTGATAGCATACTTATGTTCAGAGATCCTTCTATATAGTTCCCTCATTGTTCTTCCCACATAGAAGGATCTGCATTCAAGGCACACTAATAGATAAACAACATTTTTGGCTTTACAAGTGAACATTCCTGGCACCTTTACTTTAAAATTTCCCACTTCCGATTCACTGGATTCAGTATAAAACCCAGTTGTTTTAACTCACCATTAGTCAAAGAATTAGAAATGCTTTTAAATGTTTGTGAGGCACAAATGTTAGAAGTTTTAGAAAAAAGGCTGAATTTAATTATTTCAATTTGACAAAAAAAGAAAAAGAATGTTTTGATTAATTGATCAATAATAAAGATTTATTGTTATTTAAAGCTGATAAAGGTGGATCTATGGTATTATTAGATATAAAAGAATACGAAAGAAAAATGGGGGAAATGTTATCAGATGAAAACTTCTATAAAAAAGTAACAATAAAATATGTTAAAAAAGGATATACTCTCATATATTCCTGTATAGAAGAATGGTTCTATATAGGAATGATAAATGAGAGAACAAGAAGGAATCTGATTAACACCAACCTTAAAATAAGTAGGATCTTTGGGATACCAAAGATCCATAAAAACTTGGACCAGTCACCTTTAAGACCTATAGTTGCTAGTGCTAATAGTAAGCCTGAAGGGATGTCAGTGTTTGTTGATAAGCATCTACAAAAAGTTGTCCCTAAAGGTAAGACATATATAAGGGACAGCTATGATTTTTTAAACAAAATAAATGAAATTGAAGTCAATGAAGCAGACATACTAGTGACTTTAGACATTAATTCTCTGTATATCATGATTCAAAATGCTGAAGGTATGGAAACAGTTAGAACTGAACTTTTGAAATCTAAAGTATTTTCGTCCAGCACTGTGGGAATATTGATGGAAATGATTAATTTGGTATTAAGTTACAATTTTTTGGAATTTTGTGAACACATTTATGTTCAGACAAATGGAGTGGCCATCGGAGCAGCATTAGCCCCGAGTTATGCAAATGTTTTTATGCAAGGGTGGGAGATAGCAACCATATTAGAAACTGGTTTCAACAAAAGTATAGTCAAAATTATACATTTTATTGACAATGTCTTTTTAATATGGAGAGGTTCAAATGAAGAATTACAAGAATTTTAAGTATATAAATAATATATATTCATATCTAAAATTTTTGTATAGTTATGATATGAATAGGATTAATTTTTTGGACCTCACCATTTTATAAAGAAGGTAATAGACTTATATCAAAAATATATAAAAAAGACTTTCAAAGTAATATGTATTTACATTATTCCAGCTTGCATTTAAAAAGAACAAAAATAAATATAGTCAAAGGCCAGCTCAAACAAATTAGTAACTTAACAAAAAATAACAGTGAATTTATGGAGGAAGCCAAGAATTTCTGCACAAGGATGGAAAAAGAGGATATCCAGAAGAAGAAGTAAGAATTATTTTGGACAAGGAAATTGCAAATAGAACCATTGTAAATGAGGTAGAGAGATGTAGAAGTAGAAAGGATTTTAAAATAGCATTGTCAGTCCAAAACAGTGCTGATTCTAAGGCTATAAAAAATTATTGTAAGTAGGAATTGGCGAATATTCAAATGCAATAGTGAAATTATAGAAGAAATAGGTTTAGAACCTAAGTTTGTTCAGAAAAGAGCCACAAATTATAAAGGCTTCTTTCAAAGCAAATTAAATAGGCCTATACCACTAGAAGTTAAGAGGGGAATGGTGAAATGCTTTAATTGTAATTTCTGTCAATATTTATAAACTGAATCCAGTAAATTGGAAGTGGGAAATTTTAAAGTAAAGGTGCCAGGAATGTTCACTTGTAATGCCAATAATGTTGTTTATCTATTAGTGTGCCTTGAATGCAGATCCTTCTATGTGGGAAGAAAAACGAGGGAACTATATAGAAGGATCTATGAACATAAGTATGCTATCACCAGTGGGGATGTAAGGAATGCTGTGAGCAAACATTATATAGAGAAGAAATGCAAAATAAATTTTAAATGTTTAGTGTTAGAAGTTTTAAAACATAATAGGAATATATTAAATATAGAAGAATAGTTAGGCTGGCTAGAATATTGCTGGCAAGTGAAGTAAAATACACGTTTCCCACCAAGGTTAAATAATAGAGAGAAATTTGTTATGTATTTGAGACGGAAAGGGTTAAAACACTGAAATCTGTTTTTTAGCAGTTGTTATTGTTTCTATTGATATCATGTGATGGCATCATGTGAGGGTTGTGAGTGTGTATTTATGTGTTACATGAAGTGTTATGGCCTCAGTCTGAAGAAGTTTCTGAGTGAGTTGTGAGAAGATGAAAACACTAACTGGCAGCACTTTTGCAATAAAAGTTGTTATAGCTTACAGATACTGCATTTTTTATTAATATTTTTTTCAGTTATTTGTGTTGTTTGCTGCTTTTAGAGAATTTTATGGGATGTGTTAAAGAGACATTTTTGTCAGTGTTTAAGTCTTGCTGGGAAGGGAAGTAAGCAAATGGATTTGTAATTTGAGGAGAAAAACAGAAAGAATTAAAAACTAAGGAAATGAGCATCAAAGAGGGATGCAGTAGTCATGAGAAGTATGCAACAGATTACAGAAGGAAATACAAGAAATATTGCAAAAGAGGACTGAAATATTTTTGGAGATGTTGCAATCACAAAACTCTGTATTATCACCTAGAGCAATAAGGAATTTATCCTTCTAAGAAAATTCAAGTATGCATGAGTTTTCAGATCTCAAAGAGATTGAATGGTGAATAATAAAAGATAAAGGGCATGCTGCAAGAATTTCAAAAACATTTACTGGAAATCTACTCAGAAAGAACACTTCTAGAATAGTATAAGCTGGCAAGTTTTTTAGAAAGTCTTACCATTCCACCATTATCAGAGATTGTGAGAGGATTTTAAATCTAAAATCACATGACAAGTTGCAGCGATAAATGGATGAAGTATAAAAAAATAAGAAATCCCCCAGAGCAGATGATTTGTCAAACATGATATATAAATTTGCGGATTAAGTTTTTTGTAATTATCTAGAGATACATTGGAGAGAAGCCAGGTGCTGCCATCTTGGAAGGTGGTAGCAGCCACACTAATGCTTTAAAAACTGGGGGACCAATGCTAGATTAAAGTTCCTATCTGCCAATTACTCTGCTTAGTGTAGATCACATGCTGTATAAAGTAATCTAGGCAGGTGTTTTTCAGGTGTTTCTGGGATATATAATTCATAAAATCAACATGCATTTATAAAACAGAGAATAGTTCAAGATGCTATTAGAAGAACAATTTAGGTAGCTGAATATATGACAAAGAAGTGAGACCTTTGCATTGTTCATTACCATAGATGCAGAAAAAGCTTCTGACAGAATTTGATCAGATTATCTTTATATGACTATGCAGAATCAGAGCACTAAAAAAAGGTTGTCAGCCTCATTTGGAGTTTAAAGTGAAGCTACAGTTGTTAAATTGGGACAATACACAGAGACAGTGTGTCAAGCATAAGGGATAAGGCAAGGATGTCCATCTCCTTTCCTGCTGTTTATATCTGCTGTGCGGTCTTTACCAAACAGTTTAAAGGGATTAGCACTGGGGATGGGGAACACAAGATCAGCCTCTTGTCACAAAGCTAAAGAAGAGCTGTAAAGCTGAAGAATTATAAAACATATATTTGGAATAAGAACTGCAATGTTCCCTTTGTGGCTACATGCTGCTTATACAATTGGACTTAAGCTGAGTAGAAGAACAATTAGTCAATGAACAAAACTCAGTTTGGAATTTATTTGATGGCCAGCAAGGGCAACGGTGAAGGCAACCTTTGACTTTGGGTCTCTCAGTTGATGGCATTGTTGCTATGGCAATGAGAATGTTATCAAATGCCTTGGAAAGCTATAGAATGTGGCTTATCCCAGAACACTTGAGTATGACTGGAGAAAAAGAAAGAAGTCTAAATGACTGAAGACACTTTGCCAGATTACCATACAAAATACATTCAGGAAGTAATTGAAGAGTTGGGTAAGAGTCCAGGATTGACTTCACATTTACCTGTCATCTTAATAGAAAAATTCTTGAGAAGAAAGAAACAAAACTTGAGGGGTATTTTCAAGAAACAGGAAATTAAAAACCTATTTTTTTACCAGCAACGTGGGCCTAAAGGTTGAAAGCACATCATGAGCTTATGGATGAGTTCAGTTTGAATAGTAAAGATATATTCAGGTAATAAATAGTGTTAGATAGACAAGAATCTGATGCATCAAATATTTGGTGAAATCAATAGCTGGAACCATAGGTGCAAAATACTTGATCACAGCATTGGAAAGAGACTGAAGCAAGGTGGACACACCAAACTAAACTTGTGCTGGAATATGAAGAACAGGAAAATAGATAATTAGAAATGGATAAGAAGAAGGGGGTTATAGAGTGCTTTGATGAAAACTGCATTCTGCCCACTTGAACTTTCCCATTAAACAAACGGAAATAAATAAATAAATTGGAGTACAGTAATATGTGGAATTTACTGACAGGAGGTTATGTACATGTTATTCTATACCCTGCATATGCTAGTTTGCAAGTTCCTTATATAATTTCTACTACAGCTGCATTGTAGGAATCGACAGCTTGATTCATGGGAGTATACATTCCTGATGTGAAAACTTGGTTAACTTGCAGGTGAATAGAAAAGGTGTTGGAAGCCAAAGAGTTCCAGTAGTAGATATTAAAACCAATTGACATCTTGATACTGGTGGTACAACATGGCTTAATATGCAAAATAAGTGGCCATGCCCCCCTACAGTACCATAACGGACAGACAGGGTTGAGAAAGGAATAAGCAAGATGTTAAGTTACTCGAATGAAAAGTTTGCAATGTATAGTGTAACAGACTGTAAATTCAAACAGCAGGGATTCTCTACTAATAAGGTGCCAAGCTGGGTAGAAGCAGATAGGTATTAAAATTGCAAATACCCCCACTGGCAAGGTGGGGGGAAGCAATGAACTGTATGTAGTTATAAGAATAAAGCATTAATCAGCGATGATATCTACATGAGACATTTACATTTGTGGAAATTACTTTAGTGTCTGATTTATTCAGTGGCACTGACATACAAGAAAGTCATACTTGTAAAATTCAATTTTATTTTTCCCCAGTACATTAAAGATAGAATAACATTTAAATTTGAATAATAGATCTTAAGAAATATATCTATAAAAACTTAAAGCATGATATTCTTCAGAATGTTAGCCAAACTGTAATTATGTATCAAGCTGCATGATGTGAGGTTATATTCATATAAACTCAAACAGTAATGTGCCTGGTTGCAAATGATGTGTTATTTCATTGCTATTATGTATATGTTAATTGTTATTGCTAGAGATTTTCTATATGTGCATGGATAATATAAGAAAAAGAAATAGTGCACATGACTATTGATATCTTTTATTCACTTTGATAAGTCTCTGTTGTGACAAAATGGTTTTCCATTTTTTAAACTCTTTGAGATCAGTTATGCTGCCTTTCATGAGTTTATTTTCAAACAGATATTTTAATGTACTTACAGATTATTTTACTTTATTTGGTAAGGCTGGAAAATACAATAATTATTTCAAACCTGAAATATCTGGTTTTGTTGAATGGTGCCTTAAAAGCAGAGACTTGCTCCAGTTTTGCAATGAATAAAAACAAATTATTTTTTAACAGACACAATATGTCTCCATCTGCAGAAGAAAGTGAATTACTTATGTTACTAAATGCCTCTAAAGTATACCAACAGCACTACAGTAAAATAGTTCACATGAATATCAATAATTCATGTTTTCTTATTATCAATATTCAAAAACTTGTTATAGTATGCCTATCTTATATCTCTCAAAGGAGCTAAGTATTTTATTGCGGTTTATAATTTTTTAATATATTTTGCCCTCTAAGATTATTTTTTAATATTCCCACAACCATAAGAAGGATAACAGTGCTCTACAACTTACCAAATATGTATGAGAACATATGCATCCATTTTAAAATGTACTTTTGTTTTAGTCATTTGTTATCCAGGATGAACCACTAGGCACAAGCCTGTTTTTAGAGGTGTCCTAAGAGCTTGCTTGGCAAAGTCTCTTGCAGAGTTACACCATAAGCAAACAGAGGCTAAGGGACTCACATAGCCTTAATCCTCTAGACTAAACTATCAGATTGTCAGTAGAAAAAGCTATAACCAGTTGATACCAACTCATAAGAAAAACTAAAAAGACAGTTTCCTGTAACTATCAGAGCAAGAGGAAGTCAAAATATTTACATTACCTAACCTACTACAAGGTGCCATGACTCTCAGTGCCCTAAGATAACATGGACATAAATTAAGGGATGCTTAGCAAAGATACAAGATGAACAAAGGGTACGGATTACGTCTCCTCAGTTCACTGGTCATTAGTTCAGCACCTAGTGAGTATATAGTTCAGAGATGCATGCAAATCTTCTATACAGCCCAGACGAATATAGATCAGTAACGTAATTACTTTAAATGGATTGCAATAGGGCCAAAGCCCTGCTATAAGCTGCTACTGTCAGTTCCCTAAGCACATAAGGTGCCAGGGAGAAGGGATTCAGTGCTTCAATGTCCATGCTCTGGCTCTGGAGTCTTCTTACACACACACACACACACACACATATATATATATATATATATATATATATATATATATATATATATAGAGAGAGAGAGAGAGAGTGTGTGTGTGTGTGTGTGTGTGTGTGTGTGTGTGTGTATACGTGTGTATTATACATATATATATATATATATATATATATATATATATATATATATATATATATATATATATATATATATATATATTTATATATATATATATATATATATATATATATATATATATATATATATATATATAGATACATAGATATAGATAGATACATAGATATAGATAGATACATAGATACCTATGTAAAACATTCAAACTACGAAAGTGCAAATGCTAAGGTATAAATAAAAACAGTTTTAATCACAAAAATTTGAAAGCAAAATACCTTGAATCACAATGATTGAAAAAGTAACTTTTGAATGGGTAACAAGCCCCTCTGCACCCCCATACCCCCTACTACCTAAATATACTAATTGAGAAATTGCACTACAGTAGCAAAAGAGCAATTCCCCAATCACCACTGTACCATAATCTCACAGTTTGAAATTCTGACAATGTTCAAAAAATTAATTTTCAAGCTCTGTAGACAATATTTCAAGTGCATGAATTCTTGAGAGTTCAAACCCTTAATGGTAACCCGTAGATATATGTGTGTGTGTGTGTGTGTGTGTGTGTGTGTGTGTGTGTGTGTGTGTGTGTGTGTGTGTGTGTGTGTGTATGGACATACAGACAAACTCATGCACACACAAACACAAACACACACTTGCACATACTCGTTTATATTCTCACAACACATATATACTGCATAATATAAAATAAGTCATATAGTATTTTTTCTTAATGTGGTTAATTTTCCTGTCATTATGGTTTCTGAAAAGTCACACTTCTAGGCTATCTATATTTCTTGCACAAATACAAATATCTCAATTATCCTAATTAGCAACAATGATAACCAGTCTTTATACTGTCTAACATCTGGTTGATAAAAGCATTAGAAAGGAAGGAAAAAGACACTTCATCATATCTAGTATGGACTTGATAAAATACTGAAAAAGTTAGTATTACATTGCTACAGTTGTCATTTATGGTAACTATTTTTTCAGCTGATCCGGATGTAATGATGAATGTATAGTTTAGCCACTAATTTAAACTGATAACTGAGAAACTAACACATCTCCCACGAAATGATCCAGAATGTGCTATAATATTTCTAGCCCAGAATATACGTTTATCTTTAGCATTTATGTTACATAACAAGAAACAATAGCAGCAATTGAACTATGCAGCCCAAACTCGTCTCCAATAATGAGAGTGCTATATACATATTTAAAGCAAAGACGTTAAGAAAATGCAAGGTTCTCCATTCTTTAGTCATTCGTTTTGTATTCTGTCAGAAACACAAGGCTAGGCATATTTATTATAACCCATGCTAGAAGAAGAGTTAAAATATAGTACAATGCACTCAGAAGAAGCAGTTGTAAATGCTTGAACTTTACTGGCAGTAGCAGTGGGTGTAGTAAAAAAAAAATCACAATATCTTCTGAATCAAAATGATTGGTACCTTACCCTAACAATGACATGAGCATGAGTATTCTTAAACAGGACTAGATACAGAATAAGAAAAAAGCCCTGAAAGTTTCTTAACCAATACTTGACTCTGTTCCTACTCTTCATCAGGCTAACCTATACCCTGACATTATTAATAACTTATCTCTTATACTCGAAACAGCCCTCTCACCTTTGTACCTGTGACGCTTTCCCTCCTTTCCTCCCCAGCTACGTTCTCTCTAAGTACTCACACTATATTGTCTCAAAAATGTAAACCAGAGTTATCTGCAGCATAGCACAGGTGTGTCCCACTGACCTGCTGCCTGTAAAACTGTTGATCAGTCTGGTTGTAACAAGTGTTGCATGATACTGACATTGCAGTGGACAATGGAGTTAAGTGGGTTAAAACAAATGCCAACTGTAACCCTGAGTTACAAACGTAAAATTTCTAATGCGCTGAGTTGGAGTCATATTGGTCACCTGCTGCAACACAGTTAATTTAAAAAGGCAAATCTTACACATTCAAACCCATTTCATGCTGCCTATAACTGGCAAGTTATACACCATGACAACCACTGACCAAATGAGGAGAACGTTTTCCACTTAACAGATAATAATTTAACTTTCTACACTGACAGTGTCAAATATCATAATTTATTAATTGATTAGCACTACACTCTGTCGGTAATGCAGTTATACAGAATACCTGCAAAAGAACCTGTCCTGAATAAGTTGAAGTGTAGTGGAATCGTTCATGTGAATGTTCCTGCTTCTTATACTGAAGTGCTTTAGCAGTTCGATATAAGCAATAACAAAATCTTTAAAGCATTGCCAAAAATGGTTTCTTGCATTACTGTATAGAGTAATGTCTGAGCATCATAAAGGTGGTAATACTAGAATTTACACGGATATGAAAAAATTGTATTTGAAAGACAATCACAGAAGTACATTGACACTGCCGTAGGATATATGTCTCTGCAAAGAGAAAACATTATTAGAAGAATTCAGCAGTCAGGCATTGTGAAAACCCATCACAGCTGTGTTTGAGTCACAGTTCATTCTGTAATAATTTTTAGCACATATGTATCAATCAAATCAAATCAAGCAAATGTAGTTACAATATTCTGTTTTCCTTAAATTTCTGACTGTGTATATGTGCTTGCGCCTGTGTGTGTGTGTGTGTGTGTGTGTGTGTGTGTGTGTGTGTATGAAAATGTTGAATGTTGAGGTGATACATTCCAGCACATCAAACCTATGTAGTGTACTCATTTAAACAGACAAATTGTACAAACACTAAATGTTTTCCTGTTACTGTCAATCCACACTTTCATCAAAGTATTTAACAAACTGTGTGAAAGTGTAATAAATGAGCCATTCCTATGAATTCACTGAAAGCATGTTTCCACAACTGTAGACTGAGTAAAATTCCATTAAATGCTACCTCTTTTAGAATGAATAAATAGTAGTATGTATCGCACACTTATATGCATGCACATGTATATGGCTTGTAGTTATTTGTTAGAACTGAAACTGTTTGCAATCATATTTGCTTGTACACAGTTTTTGAAAGAGCAGCTGATCATATAGAGTTCCTGTATATACAGGAATGCTTGTCAAGTGCATGGAATGAAGTGCATAAGTGTCTGACAGCCTCCTTGAGAAAGAGTGAGGCAGGTTTTCCATTGGCTGATTCTGATTGTCCTTTTTCCAAGGTGCAATGACATTGGACTGAGAATAGTAAAGTAAAGGAGGACTGGGAAACATAGAAAGCTTTGTCTTACCCTCCAGGAAAAAAGTGCTTTTCAAGAATATTGGTCCTTGACTAAATAGCTTGTAATTTTATATCTGGACCATCTATGCTAAGAACGTTTGAATACTTGGGCTGTCTAGCTCTCTGTCACTAAATACAGAATATAGTCTCTCTTTCTCTGAATACAGATGCGCACACACACACACACACACACACACACACACACACACACACACACACACACACACACACACACGCACAACACACACACACACACACACACACACACACACACACACACACACACACACATTTGGATGTGCATACGTATAGGGGATGGAACATATATTTCTTTTTCCAACGAAAATGGAGAGTCTAACCTGTAGACCTTGACCCCCTGAAGTGTCAGACAACAGAACTCTTTGCATGTTGAAGTCATAGTGCAATCACACCATGTAAAATTCGGACCACCTGGCTGTCCAAAAAGGTTCTAGTTTTAATTAACTAAGACAAGAGAGGGTTAAAGAGATAAGTTAGTGAAGTTAACATTTTTTTCACAAAGTTCATGATTTCTGTAACTGGGTTCCTGCTTTTCATCTAACTGGTTGTGGACTACCTCTTCAGGTAAAGTGGTAAAGTCTAAAGTTCTTGTTGGTCAACCTATTTCATATTATGTACATCTGCAATGGATGTCCTCACATCCTTTTATCATTGGTCAGACTTTCTTTCATAAGGAATCCCTTGGTTGCTGAGTCACACCTCAGTACTGGCTCCTTTCATTTGTTGGCTTCCTTCCATTGTTCTGATGCCCTTGACACTTATGGGGAAAAATGCTTAATCCTATTGGCTGGATTTTTAAAGGAAATACGAGCCGACTTCAGGAGCATAAAAACTCTATTTATTACTGTGAGCGCTTTCGTAAGAGAAAATACTCCCAATTTCTTCAGACAAAATCTAGGACAACAGAACACAATTTATATAGTGTTATAGACAATGAATCAATCAAACAATTATTCATTCAAGTAGACTCCAACCCTAATCAGTGTTAGTCATTATAAACCAAGTCATAGGGCTATAACATGAATAAGTTAAATTCAATAAGAAAAAAACATCTACATTATTGCTAAGAAAGCACTTGTATAAATACGTCCATTATAAAATATTAGACAGACATAAAAAAACGCATAACAATATAAAACCTAAGCTAATTAAAATGGTCACCATCAAACCAAGGACATAAATAGATACATAGGGCAACTAGGCATAGCCTAATGCCCTTACTGAATATACCAACATAAAGCAATATGTGCTAAATACAAAATATACTTAAAAAGTGTATACAAAATATATATGTATACAAATGTATATATAAAACAAACTACTGGGTTGATAGTTACTGCCAAATCCTTGACTTTTTTGTAGGTATATGTACATAAAAGCTGTCATTATTATATGTGGACTATAAAGATAGAAATGTTTAATGTGCATTTATATGTACAAGTACCCAAAATGTCAAACATTGCTTATTATTAACTACCTGGTAAGAGCTTTTATTTTAAGCAAACATTTAATGGATACCGATTAATTTAATCCTGGTGGGATATAGGCTGATGTGCGAATTTGCCACCACAATTCGCACTCCTCAAGTTTTAAGTCCCATGGGCAAACCTCTTATATTGTGTGCAACTTGTTGTAACACCACAAAAGAAAATTTATGATTAGGGTGCCCCATGATGTGTTTGGCTAGAGCATTAGTAGTTACATTTTTGTGGATACTATAAAGGTGCTCATGCACTCTTTGTTTGGTTTTGTCTGAAGAGGTTGGAGTATTTTCTCTTACGAAAGCGCTCACAGTAATAAATAGTTTTTGTGTTCCTAAAGCTGGCTTGTATTTCATTTTACCAAGTTTTTTCATGTGAGAAGTGTTTAGTGTGGATTTCTAAAGGATTTGATTTGACCTTCTCCAAACTAAAGACTCATCTTATTCCAGCACTAGCAATGCCTGGCCTTTGTCATCGTTATTACCCACAGTCAAGGTTCAGCTCCTCCTTCCAACTATGTTTTTCTCCTTGAGCATCTATTAGTCTATGCAAAATTACCTGAAGAGGTCCTATATCTCCTCTTTCATTTTATTCCATTTGAATGTTTAAGCTTCTTTATGATCCTACAGTATGTGATATCCCAAATCATGATGTGTTTTATCACAATCATATGACTTCAACAGGATCCATACCTCCTCAATGTCTTCATTTGACACATTTTAAATATATTTATTCCTGAAATGTGTGAAACTTTTTTTCTTGCATATATTTGATTCATGTGTCTAGGACTAGGCTCAATATTTTAAGAAGTCATTTAAAGTGGTGAAAAAGCACTGTAAGAACCAGTTAGAGCTGGTGTTCACAAACCAAAAATCATATACAGCCCAGATTCAAAAATAATTAACAGGCAGTCAATCTAAATAGGGTGGATAAAATATGTTCCTTGAACCCAAGTAGTGAAACATGTAAGAAGTAATCCCTCTCCAAACAGGCATAAAAGTACTGGACTCCTCATATCCTATCAGATCATGAAATAGAAACAGAAACAACTGACAACCAATTTCAGCCTGGTCTACAATACGTTTTTACAGTATACAGTAGAAGGTGATATATTAATCAGATCTTTTACCTTGGATCTAAAATTTTCTTGGATCCCCTTTATCCATTTTGATATTGGTAGGGAAGTAATGGTAACCCTGCAGCCTATGCCACAAGATGGGGCTGTTGAAGTGACCACCTTTGAAGACCGGTAGGAACCTTGCTTCTCCATGACCAGAGCAGTCTGTTTTTACAAGAGGTCTAGTTCCCATCCCAAGTTTTCCTCGCTCAGTAATCATCTGCAGTGCTATAGCAAAGTTAACTTGAACTTAGACTTTCTATTCTGTATAAAGTTGTATAATCTCAGCATTGGTCGGTATGAATCTATTCAAAAAGAGAAACATTGGATAGAACAGATGCAAGGTTAACCACATCCACTTCCACTGGAAGTTTAATTATGAAACCTATTTCTCACTGTGACAGTTATGCTTTTTACCCCATGGCTCAGTGTTGGCTTTATTAGGGCTTGCCCTTTCATCCTTTCCAATATGGGCCTAAACAGGTGACTACATTAAGGCTATGCACCTAAGAGACGGACTAATTTGATAGATTGTCAGTAGTAAAATTTTATCCAATGTAACTGATTTGACTGGACCGTCTAACCAAAGTGAATTTGTCATTGTCAGAGCTGCCATTGTCAGATAGTTGGGACAAAAGGAATTGCACTGAACAACATAACTCAAGTCTTGACTAGTGTAAGCTCCAGTGTTACCCAAGCTTATTAGACACTTGTTCAAGTGAAATTATTTTCCAGGGTCTCATCATCAGTCATTTTCTTATCTCTTATCCAGATCAGAATAGACATCAGGTTGAGATATTTTGGGTCTGGCCTAACCTGAGTCCCTTTCACAGTGCTTTGGAGCTCTCTGGTTGATTCCATGACTATATAACTATTAGTATTTTTATACAACCCTCCACCTTGACGACATGGAGTCAACACACAGTGATTGTTCTGAAAACCTCATTCCCCTTGTTTGTGTCAGAGACACTGTTCCCTTGGTTTGTTTTGTCATTGGTATGTAGAAAAATTTAAATCCACCAGTCATCAGTGGCAGTCTCCCTCCTGGGTGAGGGACTCAGTGGCACATATAAAGTTGCTGACAGAACTCATGGTCATTTTGGAATCTGGTTCTGTCACTAACGTGGTTGTTTTTCCCAGCTGAGTATTTTCTTAATAGATTGTTTGCAGGGCTCTACACCAGTTCCATTTTTGGGTCAGTTTCAGGCCTGTATTTTCTCCTCCCCTTTTCTCCTTTGCACATTTTAATTCTGCATTTTACCTTTTCCTATGAACACAAATGACATTTTTTTATTCATGGTTCTAGTCCCTTCCCAAATCTACCCCTCTAGATATCATTTTTGTAGATCAGTGTGTGTGATATACCTTTAAGAAGCTTTCCAGTGAGTCGGCACATGCATATAAGTACTGAGCACGTGCAAGCATGAATGCCATTTTGAGTGAGCAGCCAGAGTGAGAGCATGCAAGTATGTATTCAGTCAGTTAGTTAGATAGTATATTTAAGTTTAATGCTCCTGCCATCCATCCTGATGAATTTGTATACAGTAAACTACTTAAATGAACACCCAAGCCTCAATGTCTTCTTAATGCACATAAGAAGAGTGACATGGTGTCAGAATGGGATCCAGAATGACAGCCATGAGGTAACCATTTAAAGTTGGAGGAATATACAGGAGTGGATCATCCCTATTGCTCAAACAACTCACAATACAGGTCAGAAACAAATTCCAGGTACTAAAACTTGCTTAAATTATTTCTTTTGCTATAAATACAAAACAAAGCACTCAGAATGTTCAAAATGAATTTCTTATTAAACGAAATGCCAAAACTGTGACATATTGATAAAAATGTTCTAAATAATTACAAAAATGTTTGAAACAATAGTCAAATCACATAAAATGTACAAAATGGGAAAACAACCATGTTTTTTCGCTATGAGCTACTTTTTGTATTATCTAAAGTTATTCAAAATATCCAAAGTGTACAAAGTGTTTGCAAGTGTGTGCAGTATTATAGTGCCCTTATTTTGCAAAGTACAGTCATTTCAAAGAATATTTCTCAAAGTACAGTTGTTTCAAAGCATATTTCGCAGCGTACGGTATTTCGAAGAGTTTGTTGTGCATTTGAATATTCTTACAAGTACCTGCTGTGTGTGAATGTTTGAATATAAATACAAGGACCATTTTGCATTGTGGTTTACTATAATCTGTGGGCATGGTGGAAGGATATTGCAGACCCGCACCACTTGTGTTTGATAACAATATTGCAGAAAATTGGAGAGTGTTTGAGCAGGAATATGATATTTTCATACAGGCTGCTTTTTCTGACAAAGACTCACATACAAAGGCATTTATTCTGCTTAATTTATCTAGTTCAGAGGCCACTGAAAGAGAGCATTCATTTGTGTATGCACCTGCTGTGTTTGCAGGGGAGGGGAAACCACCATATATTGTAGTGGTACCGGCTGAAACAAGGGAAGACCCTGAATGCTTAAAACATAAATTTGGACAAATATGTAACACTCAAATGAATATTACAATGGAAATGCACTTAAGGGATCAAAAGCCTGATGAAACCTTTGCAGCATATATAACTGACTTGAGAAACAAGGCTAAAACATGTAGATTTGGTGATTTGAGAGATGAGTTGATAAAAGACAGGCTTGTGTGTGGTATTAATAATGACACCGTGAGAATGATTTTGCTTTGAGACAGTTATTTAATGTTAAATAAGGCCATTGAGATTTGTCAGATTTACGAGCTTACAGAAAGGCACACAAGTATGATTACAAATGTGAATAGCTGTGGAAGGCACAGTGACAAAGCTCATGTTGATAGTATGCAGCACGTGGTTAAAAGAAACAGGTACAAACACATGGCAGTTACTGCAAGTCCTGTAACAGTCCCTGGGAAACCCCAAGTCTTTCCAGCAAATTCCAGAGCATGTTCAGTGAAGCATAAGGGTAACTCAGCAAAATCAAAGAATGTGCCTTTACCTAGCTTCATAGTCAACTGTCATAATTGTGGTGGAAATCACAAACCCAAAAGAGAAAAGTGCTTAGTTTTTCATTAGCAGTGCCACAAATGCAACAAGTGGAATCATTTCAAAAGGTTTTGTAAATCAAATAAGACACTTTATTTTATTAAAAGAGGGCATTCCAAGAGGCAAGTTGATTAATTAGAAAGCTATGACCCTACTTTTTATGTTGATGGCGTGTCTGTGCTTGGTGAGATAGTCAATGCAGTAGATTTGTGGGCAAAGAACAAACTATTTTGTACTGTTTCGATTAATGGGAGTACTGTAGAACTCAAAATAGATACTGGCTCAAAGTGCAATGTTATGTCAGCAGAAATGTTTGCTAGAGTAAAGGCTGCAGAACAACTTGATTTAAAAAAGTGTGTGGAGCTTGTTGCTTATGGTGTTGAAGAGATTCAAGCCAAAGGCTCAGTAGTGCTTTCATGTTACTACACTGGGAACAGCTATGACTTGCAATTTTTCATAGTCACGAGAATGTGCAGTCATTATTAGGTCTCAAGAACAATTTTAAAATGGGACTCTTTTCATTTAATAAAGAACTTCACCATGTAAGCCTGCATGACAACAGCTCAAATTTCACTCAAGTTATTTTTTCTGAGTATGCTGATATTTTTGTAGATAAACTAGGCAAGCTACCAGTTTTTACTCCATGAAGTTAGACCAAGTCAAAGCTGAGCTAGACAAAATGGTGCAGCTAGGAGTAATTTGTCCAGTAGAATAACCTACTAAATGGGTATCTTCCATGGTGGTAGCTCATAAGAAAAGCTCAGATGATATCAGAATATGTATTGATCCAAGAGATCTGAACAAAGCATTAAAAAGTCCTCATCATCTAATGCACACAGTCAAAGAAGTTGCTGTCCTCATGCCAAATGCCACTGTGTTTGCTGTCTTAGATGCAAAGAGTTCATTTTGGCAAATTTTGCTTGACTGAAAATCTTCATTGTTAACCACTTTTGGTATGCCATTTTTGTAGACACAGATTTCTGAGAATGCCATTTGGAATAAATTCTGCCAGTGAAGTTTTTCAACGTGCAAAGGAGCAAATTTCTTCTGGCTATCCATGTGCTATTATAGTAGATGATATTCTAGTAGGAGGCAATGGTGAAGTCGAACATGACAAAAACCTCAAAAAAGTTATGGAAAGAGCACGTGAAGTGAATCTTAAGCTGAATCCTCAGAAGTGCAAGTTCAGGCTATGAGAAGTTACTTATGTTGTTCACCTGTATACCAGTTGAAGTTTATGACCAGATCCTTCCAAGCAAACAGCAGTTCTTGAGATGCCAGCTCCAGACCATGTTCAAGCCCTACAACATTTTTTTGGCATAGTCAACTATATAGGCAAATTCATTCCAGATTTAAGCCAACTTTCAGCACCACTCAGAGAGCTGACATGCAAAGATGCAATTGGGTCATGGTCAGAACACCACCAAAGAGTATTTGATATCCTGAAACAGAAAATTGCCAACCCACCAACCATCAGCTACTATAATATTCACAAGCCAGTTACTCTTTCCCATGATGCTTCTAAATTTGGTCTAGGTGCAGTCATTCTTCAAGAGGGTAGATCAGTAGCCTATGCACTGAGAACTCTTACCCAGACTGAATTGCAGCATGCCTAGACTGAGGAAGAGCTTTTGGCCATTGTGTTTGCATGATCGAAGTTCCATGATTATATTTATGTTCGACATATCCAGATTGAAACTGACCACTACCCTTTAGTTACTATTTTGAGAAAGCCTATACATACAGCTCCAGCTAGACTGCAACGTATAATGCTCAAATTGCAGAAGTACAATTTAAATCTTGTTTACACAAAAGGAAAACTTCCTTATCTTGCTGATGCTTTATCCAGATCACCCAGAAAAAACACAGAACAGCATAACAAGGAGGAACATGATTTTGATGTCACAGAAGTGAGTAATTTTTCTTCCATATGTCTTGATGAACTCAGACCTCACACAGCTTCAGATCCAATTCTCCAGAAGCTTAACCACTTTATCAGTCAAGGATGGCCTTCAAAGCAATATTGTTTATCAGTAGAAGTGCATCCATATTTTCCATACAGAGATGAGATTTTGTCAGACGATTGTATCATCATTAAAGGTCCTAAAGTGATTGTTCCAAAGTCCTTGCAACAAGAGTATATTAAGATCTTGCACCATGGCCACCCAGGAACTGATTCTACCAATAGAAGGGTGAGAGGTCTAGTATTTTGGCCTTCTATGTCAACATATATTGAGAAAGTACTTTCATCTTGTTCAGTGTGTAACAGTACAAAGCCACATCAACAAAAAGAACCATTTCAATTAAGCCAGATTCCTGAAATACCTTGGTTGACAGTAGCCACAGATATCTTTGAGTGGAACTGTCAACATTACTTGGTATTAGTAGACTCTTATTCAAATTGGTTTGAGATTGACCTACTTCCCAACCTAGCTTCCAGTACTGTCATTACTAAGTTGAAGCGGCATTTTTCCATCCATTGTAGTCCTCACAGAGTTATTTCTGACAATGGTGCACAGTTTACAAGTCAGCAGTTCAAGAAATTTGCAGAAACATGGGACTTTGTTCATATTATGAGTAGTCCTGAATGCCCTCAGTCAAATGGCATGGCTGAATGTGCAGTTCAAAGTGCAAAACAGCTGTTAGAGAAATCCAGACATGACAATAATGATGTTTTTCTCAACTTGTGAAATCTCAGAAACATTCCTCATGATAATAATCTTGATTCACTTGCCCAGATATTTATGTTGAGCCAAACCAGAACCACACTGCCAATACGTAGTAATTTGCTGGTCCCATGTGCTAAGAACAGCAAAGCAGTAAAATCCCAACTGTTAAAAAAGCATTTGTCCCAGAAGTCTTACTATGATAAAACCAGCAAACCGCTCAGTTCATTAAAAAAAGGGGAGATGGTGAGGATGCAACATCAAAAGGTTTTGATCGCGTCGGATTTGTGAAAAGTTTGTGTCAAGAGCCAAGAACATTTATTGTAGAATCACAAAGAATGGAATTTAAATTAAATCAAAAGCATTTGTTGCCAGTGCCCAAACCAGTGTTACAGCATCTTCCCTTTGACAAAGACTCTAGTTCTCAGAGTGATTTGTCCAATGTTCCTGTTCCAGAGGACATTCTTTCAGCAATCTCCATTCCTGAAAAAATCCCTGAAACTCCACAAGCAGAACATTCCCCAGTGACTGTCCCTGTTGCTAAACCCAGTGCTAACTATTATGCTACAAGATCAATTCACATCTCAAAATCTACTTCCAGATACATGGCAACCTGGACATGAATGTTGTTTTTCTTTATTACTCTCTGTATAATTGCATGCCTATTGAAATGTCATTGTTTATATGAGACAGCTCAGTAAAGAGGGAGGATGTAGATCAGTGTGTGTGATATACCTTTAAGAAGCTTTCCAGTGAGTCAGAACATGCATATAAGTACTGAGCACATGCAAGCAAGAGTGCCATTTTGAGTGAGCAGCCAGTGTGAGAGCATGCAACTATGTAGTCAGTCAGTTAGATAATTCATTTAAGTTTAATGTTCCTGCCATCCATCCTGATGTATTTGTATACAATAAACTACTTAAACGAACACCCAAGCATCAACGTCTTCTTAACGCACATAAGAAGAATGACAGTTATGTCTTAGGCAACACATGCCACAGATCTTTCTTTGACTCTTTGAAGTTATTATCTCACATAATGCCACATTCATCTTGAAAGAAACCCACTCTAGCTCTAATGTGATATTAGGGGTTGCCATACTGGTTAATGAGTTTATCTCACAGACACAAGGTACAGGGTTTGATTCTCACTTTTGAAAGAAATTGGCTAGGCTTAAAATGGCCCACAGTCAGAACTGTTCTAGTAATTATCTTTCAACCTATATGGTTTTAAATTAATGTCCAACTTAAACAATTTCAAAAGTAGGCAATTTACCTCTTTACAATTACTCTCCTCACTGCTCTGATTTGTTAGTGCCTCCCTTTGATCTGATGTTCAAGCACAGACTGTTAGACATGTTTCTCAATGAGGGCAGAGAAGTTTGCAAACAGGTGCACTTATTGACCCCAGAACAAAATTAATTTGTGAATAAAGGTTTGTAGTGTTTTGGCCATATTTTGCATTCTGAGCCTCTGACTGGATTTCACAAACCTTTTTCTTGCATAGACTGATCTCTTTGATTACTTAAAACTCCTTAGATTGGATTGCCACACCCGTTGTTTCACTTTCTTAATACACAGGGGTATTTTCATAGTTTCATAGTTTCATAGTTTAGTACTAGGCTATCTGCCCTGGGGCATTTGTAAGCCTAGCCATAGTGATGGCTTACCCCATGAAATGGTACAAAAATGCACAAAAATGCACAGAATAGATTTAGAATACTGTGCCTCTGTCTAGTAGTGACACAATGAAGTCCCCCTTATATAATAGAATTAGTTTACTGTACCCCTGTCTAGCAGTGACACAGATGTGACCCCTGGGGTAAACCTACGATCTCCCATCCACTCATCAAGATTTCTCTTGAAGAGAGTCAGTGAGGGGCTCTGCCTAACATGAACTGGGATCTTGTTCCAAAGCATGGGAAGCCTCTGGGTTATGAATCTATCCCTCCAGCATGTCCTATTCATACTTTTGCCGAGGTTTAAGTCTTTAGCTCTCGTGGTCCTGATGGATTTGGATTTTTTGAGGTGGAGCATGTCCATCAGATCCTGATTGGACATGGCCTTTCAAGCTGGTATACGGTATGAAATGTGTGACTAATATGTCAGAAGTTCTAGTTATGGATGAAAGTGCTCTTTTATTGGAATTGTGATATTTTATACAAAACAACCATGTAGTAAAAATGATATTAAAGGTAGGCCTGAAATTCATAGGAATGAATTGGAAGATTTTAGCTCTTCATGTGCCCAAGGAGAATGAAAAAAAGACAAATTGGCAATAATATGCCATAAGCACTCAGAGGAGATTGCTGCAACATGTCTAGTAAATTAGGCAATATGCCCGACACAGTTTTAATAAAGCAGAGAAAATCAAAGGTACACAAGTTAAGGTGATTTTAATGAATAAGTACACATTATGATGCAGTTTGCTTTATGAAGAAGAGAAACAGGTACATGTACTAAAATCCAGGTATGGGACTAAAAGAATGCAGATTACAGAATGTTAATCAATAAACGTAATAGAAGAGACCCTGGGGACTGGAGGCAAGAAGGTAGGTGGATGAATTCTGGAAAAAATGTAAATCATATGCAACTAGCAATAACGAAGCTGCTATTAAAAGGCAGCTAGGTTAATAAAATAAGAAAGAATATATAGCTGAAAGAGGAAGTGATAAGTCAGAAGGAAGTATCTATAAGATGTGCAATCAAGGCAGGGAGATAGTGGCTATAATATAAAGAAGTGGTGTAAACGGCAACTAGGGAAGTTGTGAATGCAAAGACAAGGGTGAAGAATGAACTCACAGAGGTGACTAAACAAGGATGCAAGGAGTTCTTCAGATGCATAGCAGAAAGGGAAAAAAAGCAGAAAAAGAACTGACCAAGAGATAAGCAGATGCCCTTAATGAGATCTTTGGGTCAGCATTCACCAAGAAAAAAGGAAGAAAAGTGACAGTCTGAGAAGAATACAAGTAAAACAAGGAAAGTGAACATACAGAAACACTGGTGCATTACGTTTGGAAAGGACACCAATACCAGCAGGTATACCCCTTATACTATAAAACAAATTTGCCCCAGTCTAGTCAAATCCTTGGGAAGCAGTTTTTTAAGAGGTCACTGGTCATTGAGGAAAATCTAAGGAATTACAAACAAGCTACTCTAGTCCCAGTTCAGAAGGGGGCACAGTAAAAGCTATATAATGTTCTTTCTGATTTCAGTGGTGGAGAAAGCACTGGAGAAAATATACTGAGTCGGTGGATGATGTCAAACCCACTAAGTGCAGATGCTATGATATTAAGAAGTCAAACAATAAGTGAAACAAGCAACCAATTTCAGCAAATGCAGTCTTCAGCTTCTATAACCCCCAGAAAAAAATGTAAATAACAAATAAAAATGCATACCACATACACTGAAGCAAGTTAATAACTACAGAGATATTTATATAATCACCACAGAAAGCCACACGCATAGGTACTCAGAATGATTCCACACCCTAAAGAAAATCCTTACTAAAAAGGAAATGTCTGATACACCAAAAGCCTAAGAATGATTCCTTAAAAATGTCACCACCCAGACAAGAAACAATTACTAAATTACCTCTCCACTGAGAAGAAACACACCTGCAAAGAAAACTTCTAAAATATATATACATTCATTTTATATAAAACACATTAATAAAATAAACTACCCATCCATTCCCCGATGAATACATGTACCTTGGGATTCAATAAAGTCCATGTAGGCTCTGCACGAGTTTACATGTCTGCAAGGCAGTGCGTGACAAGTGGTACTGCGCAATGCATATTAATTAGGTGCAGTCTATCTAAGCCAGGCTTCGTAGCTGGCAACAGTTTTGCTGGCCAGGAAACTGTGTAAGTGAATGTGGATATCAATTCTGTGTAAGGCAGAGCAACTATGGTCCATGAATTTGCATGGAATGCCACACTGATCACCAGTACTTCACAGATAGCTGTCAGTGTGTTAGTGCAACACATCTGCACAGAGGCCAACATAATGAGGGAGAAAAAAACAGTAACTGGGACATATTTGACATAGATATCACACAGAAATGTGTTAGAATGAAACTCTCTCAATCTCTTAGATCAATAAATTTGAAGGAGAGACAGGACCACCTGCAGGCAAAAGTCGAATAAATCCAGAACAGTGTATAATGCAAAAGAGAAGACTTTGACCACCACAGCAAAGAGTAGCAAAATGCAATGTAATAAAACAAACTAAAGTAGAAATAAAACAAGAATTTTAATAGCAAAAAGGTGAGTGCTTTCATGAAAAACCACTTCCTCAGACCTTGACACAAAACAGCAAGCCACAGCTCTTATCAAGAGAGCTGCACCAATCTGCAAACAAAAACCTAAAAAACAACCAATAAAAACACATATAGCAGACACATAATTTAAATGATATCAGTAGTGACATCTGCTGCTCATTCATAAAGCAAAATTACTGAACCAATCAACTCAATGAGGTAGGTCACGCTTACAAAGCATCATCCTTAAGGAAATACTGTCATTTAAGCCAGGTTTATCATTGGTTCCCAGTTTAATAATCCAATGTAGTTCTCTGTACTCCATCTTATTCCCAATATCACCACCCCGTAAATCCTCAGTTAACATTTCAAGGGCAGTAAGAAATCTGGACAAAGCCATAAATAATGGAGGGGGGGGGGGTAAAAGCATAAAACTAATGACAGATTTTTAATATTGGTTTTCCAAACTTAGAAAGTTGAAGAAATAATAGGTTGTACAGTACCATGCACTATCTGAAGAGCAAGAAGTTTGAAACTCAAAGGTCTGTCATCAGTTTCTGACTTCAGTCTGCATTGACATGCCAATCATTTCCCATAAAATGAATATGTCATGAGGAAAATATCAGAAATATGAGATAAAAAGTGGGCATTCTGCACAAATCAGGACAGTTGAGGGATATCCCCAAATGTGTGTAATATTGACTCATATCAGTCCTGAGATCATCCCAGTGATATGGCAGAAAGTCACAAATTTGATAAGGAAAACATCTGGACATCCTGGAAATATCTGGACAGTTGAGAGGTATGAAATCTATGGTCCAAACACAGTACATGACATTGTAACTACAGTGCAGAGTACTGTGATATCCCATTCCTGGCATTGTGCACTGAAGCTGTGTAAATGATGTGTAATGGGACACGGACTGCTATATAAAATGAACACTCAGAAAAATGTGTGTATTGAATAGGGACACACACATGAATTGTAGGAATGAACAAAGGGAAAGAGGATGGGTGAAATCTAATGTACAGTAGAGGAGGGCACTCAATGGAAGATGGTTGTAGCAGCAACACTAATCACATATATATATGGTACAGTAGGGACTGTACAGTGAAAATGCATTTTATGTCACTGTCACACAAGGTGACATAACAATAGGGAGGATGTCTGTGTGAGATAAGCATCCTTACATGAGATGCAGAGGGCATTTATCAAGAATTTGACACACAACTGTGGTAGGGTGCATATTGTGAAGCTGTGCAAACTGATATGCCTGAATATGAGTGCACTCAGCAGAGGTCTCCAGCAAGGTGGGCACAGGTAAAGGCTCATGGAAAACATTACAAGAACCAGCCACAATCATGAATAATATCAGAATAATAACATATGTGATTTACAGTGATAAGAGATTAGTCTGCACACGTGTGCGCGCACACACACACACATACACATACACACACACACACACACATACACATACACACTATGAGGGTAATCAGGCACACTGTTGTGGCACTGTAACATCTGCTGGAGGTGTTATGAGGGACACCGCTACTATATCTGTATGTGACAGATTGGGAAATACAAGCTTGTTGTCTTCTGTGCATGGCATATGTATATATATATATATATATATATATATATATATATATATATATATATATATATATATATATATATATATATATATATGCCACAATCCACACTGTCATGAATGATATAGATGCCATTAATGTTGTCAAACACCTATGTAAGTACTTTGCGCATAAGCAGAACAGGTACCACATATGCATCTGGTGTAACAACTTGATTGGTGTTCTGCACCATGAGACAGTCATGTATATTCTACAGAAAGCATACCTAGGTATGGCCAATAAGCTGAGTGACAGCTCACTGTGACAAAGGTGGTATACATCCATTACACATCACTGGAAGATGTGTTGGGAGGTACATGAAGAAGGGTGCATTGTACACAGTTACTGGTGTGATGAAGACTGGGAACCATGAAGGTATTATGGCCTCTGATGTGGATGTCCTTCACATACTTAGTATTTGTGCTATATTCAAAAGAGTAGTCAGCACTGCAATAATATGCTGGTGGATGTACCACTTACCATCTACCCTAGCATGTGGATCACATACCTATTGATCAGATATAGGGTGTGATGTCCATATTATACTTGGGTGGTGTGATTGCTTCCTGAATTAACAAATCCCTCCATGTGTCTTGTCATGGCTATAGCAGCAGTGCTTATACATTGCTACTGCTTGTTTTATAGTAATGTCACAGATGGAGTCAATGATTGCCCACATTCTTTAGTAGTTCAGGCAGGTATGTGAACACAGCATGTGTATGCCATCTGTGATATCCATCACTTAACTAATGCCAGGAAAGGGCTTAGCAGACAGCCCTGATGTCCAGACCTGATCACTGGACCTGAGATATAAGTCACGTCACAGATTTCAGCATAGTCAGATGATACGTATTTGATACACTAGTCTACCCATTTGGTGATATAGCTGTTTATGACCACATATGACGGTGTTGAATTAATACCTCGGTATGGATTTGTGTCAAATGCCTTGACCTGGTCAAGTTCCACAAGATTATACTGTTGTCATCATGCATGCTCTTGATTACCTCTTTGAGGAGATCTATCAGATGTAACAGACCTGATGCAGCATTAACATCTCACACAGGTCTGTTGCACACAGCCAAAATATGACTAGTGTACATGTAGAGTAGGTCCATGATCACATGTTGGTCCACCTCACAGTCAAGGAGAGTCAGGATGTATATATGTATGGATGCATTAGGTACTGCCCCCTCTACTTGGATTAAGGGATGTTGATGTGCACCCTTGTATGAGAATATAGCCCATGTGGAGGGTATGTTGAAGTGTGTATTCAACCATATGAGGAAGGTGTATGTGCTGAGTCATATTATAGGTGATCTGTGATGTTGTCACAGGCCTTTGCTTCCTTGTGATAGGCCTGGATGAAGGTAAGATGGTGCATACTGCCTATCATGAAATGGCCTAAGGTTCTGACACAATCCCCCATGCAGGTATCATTGATAAACCCTTCCCACTGGGGATTAACCCTTATGCATATGACATATACTGGGAGCGAGAATAGTCCCCTTGCAGAAGCCTGTCACTGTGGTTCTTAACTTGGACTCCAATAAAAATCTTGAACTCCTGGACACCCACCTCTGTGCCTTAAACCTGGCACCTCCTCCACAAACACCAGCCATGTCTACCACAGATCTAGACAAATGGAAACTAGTGCTTCCCCCCAATTCCAGTTATCATATTTACTGGTAGTGCACACACTGTTTGAAACTATTGATCTCCACTTACCATCTCATAAATGTGTTGCTAGATAGAACCAGCACTGAGTAATGCATCTGAGTGACTATAAGTGGTGAGAAGCAGTGAGGCATTACATAAGTTGAATGACAATTCCTAGGTTATTGGATGTAGAGGCAATTGTTTATGTGTTAGGCAAAAGTGAAGGCCACGCCAGTCCAGACAGCAGATTTATACTTACAGGAATATAGGTCACAGTATGCCCACAATCATACATCTGATAATAAATGTGATAATACATAGATAAATAATGAAATAACTGACACAATACTACTGTGTCAGCCCTCATACATATAAATTAATATCAGCTTGACTATTTCAAGTGTTATAAGTGAGTGTGACTATAATGGGCAGTGGAACAACAGTAAAAGTGTATAGAATATCCTGTATTCAAACACAGGACTACGTGTATGGCAGTTCTACACTTACACCTATTGACATGCCACAAGAAGGTTGATGTAACACTTGTCTATCTTTCAGTTCATTGCTATAGACTACAATATTACAACAATGAAAAAAAGGTTGCACACCCTTTACTGGAACCCAGGACCATTTGTACTCTAGGCATGCACTTACACATGCTGCCACATGATTATTTATATGATATTCCCTATTTTAGTAATCATGTTAATGTCTCACTGGTAACAACCATGAAACACCACTTAGCAGGTTTACAGAATGACCAATAGCATTAATTGAATGTATCTGGTTTCTATTTTTGGCTGTCTCAGTCCCGTCTGCTTCCTGGGCGGGGTCTAGTTTTCCAGTTTGCACACTGCCATAATCCACACAAATGAGATAAGCACAGCCAAACCCAGCATTAATTTCTTTCATTCCTGTGATTACACTAAGCGCCACATCTCACAGACACTGCCCCCCCAAAAATTAGACAAAGACAGAGAAGGAGAAAAAGAAAAAAGGGACAAGTAGCTGAAATGAGGAAATCAATATATGACATACACACAAGAAAATGATGGTTCACATCAGGTATGCCTACATATATCTGGACTTGAACTCTCACTTGAATGCACCTTCAGAACATAGGATGGGTAGCTTATCCCTCTTTGCCACACAAACAACTTTGCAGCAAAGAACTAAACTCAGTCTCCACGCAACCAACTCCAACAGCACCTACTGTGATATCAAACCATACAACTGTCATTTGTACATTTATTATTTTTGGATGTAGTACACCTAGTGATCTCACAACCTGCTATGATTACTGCTTCCAAATATTCATCTTTGTCTTCCAGTTATGTGCTTGTTAGCCATTCTTGATTTATCTGACCAGTAACCTGAGACATACAGTGTGTAAGCCATTATATATCATTGGCCTTAAAATGTGTGAGGATATTAAATGGAAATAATATCATATGCATTTCTGAACAAATGAAGGCCAGGTTGGATGTTAAGGAACACAACCTGTAAATTGTGTGCTGTGTACTTACATTTCCAACCTTACATCTCACACTTTGTTGATTATCACACCCAGTGGAAGTAAGAACACCTGCAGTGTTGTGTTTTCCTTCTCTCAACCACTAATCATTCACAGTTGCAATCCATTAAAACCAAACACTGAGGGATCTAAGTATTTGAGATTCAGCAATTCTAATGATTTCCCACCTCATTTCCATCTTCACCATGCTAACAGCCCTGCATTTATACCATATGTGAAGACTGGTAGAGAAGGGTGAAGGCTGCCAGCCTAGTCAAATAGAATTTGATACATAATTTTGCCATTTGTAAATATAAATGTAAAATACAGGTTTGTGTCTTAAATATAAAGAAATGCTGTTTCAACAATGTGACAACATTGCCATCTGCTGTAAGAAAAACTAAGTCAAGCATTTCTTATTGGTCCTTTGAAATTAAAAGTACTTTATGTCTATTCCTTTGAAGTTAGAATGTGGAGTCGATGAGTCTGGAGTAAGCATCCTGTCTATTGTTTTAAGACTAAAGTTAATGACCAGAATTTACATATGGAATGTCCTTTATTCCTTCAAGTGTAAAAGAATGTAAATGCAGTTTCTGTCAACCTGGGAACCAGGAAAGTGTAAACAAATGATGTAATGTTTTAGTAGAACTGCAGTTTCAATTTAAACAGTGAGAACCAGAAATTAAGCATTTTTGTCTTGATATCCAACCTCAGCACTGCCTGTTGTCTAAGTAAGTTATCTTAGAAGTAAACCAGAAAGAATGATGTAATCTGAAATGAATCAGTGGGGTACTGTGTTATCAATTTAAGGACAGAAAGAATGAGGGCATTTAGAATTTGTCTTCAGAACATCCAACATCAGATTAGTCTTTTTCTGTACTGATGTCAGAACTTTTGAGATAATTTAATCTCTAGAGTACATTGCATATATATAGTGATACTGTACAAAGTCACTTCAAATAAGCCTTGACTGTTCAGTTGCACTTACCATTCAGATAATAATATTGCACAGTATAATTGGACATTCTTTCATATAAAAGGGGAACAGCTGGATAACCTTGACTGTTCAGTTGCACTTACCATTTGGATAATGATATTGCACAGTATAATTGGACACCCTTTCATAAGACCCTTTTGGTAGCTGATAAATATTTGTTGGTGGGGACATGTGGTACTACTGTATAGTCTATCACCAAAGGTCAGCAACCAGGAGGATGATCAGACTAGCTGTGGAGATGTACCACACTCAGGGAATTGACAGCCCAACCTTTCTGCAGAGGACTTAAACATCCTTCAGGAGCTAAAGAGACTTGAGTTGGAGGCCAGGTATTTGGAAATAGAAGCAGCTGAGAGACTGAGATGTCTAGAGAGTGAGAACAATGAGAAACTACAATGTTTGCAGGCTGAGGAGAATGAGAAACTGCTACTCCTGGAAGCTGAGGAAAAGGAAAGGCAGAGGCAGCATAAAAAGGAGATGCTGATTCTTTGCCAGAGTCATGGAGGTAATGGGGAAGTGAGTAACTGGACCCCAGAAGTACAAAAGGTCAGTACATTTCTTCTGCAGTTTACAGAGGGGGATCATTTTGATAGTTTCATTCATATGTTTGAGAGGTTATGTAAACAGTATGATGTTGACCAAAGGATCTGGGTACAGTTCTTAACCCCCTGACTCCATGGTAAAGCTATAACTGTGTTGTCTAAAATTTCTGATCAGGAATGTTTTGATTATACTACTGTTAAGAACTGCTTATTAGAATATTTTAAGCTAAAACCTGAAACGTATAGGAATAAGTTTCGTGAGCATAGACGCAAGGCAGAGGAAAGTGTGTGTGAATATGTTGCTGAACTGAGCTCTTACATTCTTAGGTGGGTAAGCGGATGTCAGGTCACCACTTTTGATGGGCTGGCAGACCTTTTGGTGAGGGAACAAGCCCTCTGCACTTTGCCTGAGGACATAAGGATCTGGTTAGCTGATAGACAATGTGAAGAAGGGAGACCTATAATTATCAAGCAGGGCATTCCTGCACAGGAAATGGACTCCCAGTACTGGTCATGGGTCTAAAGGAACCCATGGTGGGCATCACAGACTGCTCCAACAGAATCTGCCAGTAGCAGGCGAAGCCACTAGTCCAGGTGCACGTCCAGGACCTAGAGTTAAATGTTTTGAATGCAACCAGTGGGGCCATGTGGCATACAGATCTCCATGGAGGCAAGACAGGGAACAAAAGGTGAGAGATCCAGTAAGTGGGAAGACAAAATGCCAATAGTAGGTTGTCTTGATACAACAAGGGTACCAAACTACCATCCTGCAGATGTCCCTACAGTGAAGGATTTGGATGAGGCAGTGCCATTTGCTTATGAAGTTACACTCGTCAGGCTAGGAGACAAAAATTTGGGTCTGGTAGCCTGGGGGAAACCCAGACAGACTGCATACTTGCAGCCAGGACTGGTGAGATGGTTACTTCAGGGAGGGCTCTACTCTGTAGCAGTGAGACTGAATGCTTGTGGGTACTGATGTTCCATTGGACAAAGTGACTTCAAAGGTAGAGGTGAGTAGTAGTACCCAGGCTGACAGTGAGGCACCACTGTCAGAGGATACCAGACTTCCTGTGGAAGGGGAGCTGGGAAGGGTTACAAAGAGAAAGCTGAGACACGCTCAGCTCTCAGACCCTACATTGCAAGGCCTGAGGCAGGAAGCTAGTGAGGCACCTGATTCTCAAGGGAAGGGGGATTCTGTATACTGGGATAAAGGGTTACTGTATAGAGAGTGGACCCCTGAGGGATGGCTAGAAGGTGAGAGAATACAGCAGTTATAGTTCCTAGAACCTACCGTCTGGCGCTTCTAGCATTACTGTTTTGCGACTGTTTGATTGCTAGAGCAAGGATCCTGTGGACTTTTGTGTTTTTCATTGCTTCTAGCCATAGCTCATGATATTCCCTTTGCAGGTCATATGGGCATAACACATACAAAAAGACGTATTATGCAGAACTTCTACTGGCCTGGAATTTCCAGAGATGTAACAAGGTACTGCAGGACCTGTGAGCAGTGCCAAAATGTAGGCAAGGAAGGAGACAAGGTGAAAGCTCCTTAGATGCCTTTGCCTGTGATTGAGGAGCCATTTCAGAGGGTAGCTATGGATATTGTGGGGCCTCTGAGCACCTCAAGTTCCACAGGGAACATGTATGTCCTAGTGGTAGTAGATTATGCTACAAGATACTGTGAGGCAGTGGCTTTATCCTTCATTGAGGCAGAAAAGTTGGCAAATACTTTGTTAGAGATTTTCCGCAGGGTAGGTTTCCCAAAAGAAATACTGACTGACAGAGGTGCCAATTTCATGTCAGACCTGCTGACTTGTCCATGGAAGTACTATGGGGTGAAGTATCTGAAGACCACACTTCATCCATCCCCAGACTAATGGTCTTGTTGAGAGGTTAAACTCTACAATCAAGTCCATGCTATGAGCATTTGTAGATCAGCTTAAGAGGGAGTAGGAAAAATATTTGCCCCATCTGTTGTTTGCTTATAGAGAGGTCCCCCAGGAATCCATAGGTTTTTCACCCTTTGAGTTACTGTATGGGAATAGGGTGAGGGGACCTCTAGATTTAATTGGAGATGAGTAGGAAGGTGAGAATCTCACAAGGATTCTGTTGTGGCATATGTCCTAAACCACAGGACAAAGCTCAGGGAACTCATCGGCTTGGGCCAGGAAAACCTGGCAGAAGCCCAGCAGCAGAAAAAAGTCTGGTATGACTGGAATGCTCGAGCTAGACAGTATGCTGTAGGGCAGCAGGTAATGATTCTCATTCCTGTCAGACACAACAAGCTGAAAGCAGCTTGGGAGGGACCCTACAAGGTGGTAAGAAAGGTAAGTGAAGTTAATTACATGGTGGAACTGCTAGGCAGGAGGCAGGGGCACAAATTGTACCAGGTTAACATGATGAAATCTTACCATGATAGGGAGGCCCTTGTGCTGAGCATTTGCAGTAGACTGCTGGAGGAGTCTGAGGGAATCTGGTGACTGATCTCCTCAGTGAGGCTCGGACTGACAGCTAAGTGGAAGGGGTAGCAATGTCCCAGCAGCTAACTCCTACACAGGTTCAAGAAATCCAAGCAGTGTTACAGGAGTTTAGGGGCATGTTCACTGGGAAACCAGGGTGCACCCACCTGGTGCAAAACCAGGTGGCTACAGAACCCCAAAGGCCTATTAGGCAGGCCCCTTATATGGTGCCTGAGAGAGTCAAACAGACTCTGAGGGAGGAGATACAGGAAATGTTGGAACTAGGGGTAATTCAAGAGTCCCAACAGTCCCTGGGCCTCCCCAGTGGTGCTGCTGCCAAAGAAGGATGGCAGCACCAGGTTCTGTGTGGACTACAGGAAATTAAATAGTCACACAGATTCAGATACTTACCCCATGCTTGGAACAGATGAGGCCTTACCACCATTGATATTACCAAAGGTTACTGGCAGGTACCCTTGACTCCCAGTGCTATTGATAGGTCAGCCTTTGTGACTCCTTTTGGCTTGTATGAGTTCACAAAGATGTCCTCTGGGATGCAAAATGTCCCAGTGACTTTCCAGAGTCTGGTAGATCATATCCTAGCAGGAGCAGGAGGGTTTTCCCTTGCTTACCTAGATGATATTGCCATCTACAGCCATTCCTAGGAAGAGCACCTTCAACATGTCAGGGAGATACTGAGCAGACTACAGAGGGCAGAGTTGACTATTAAGCCCAGCAAATGTTAGGTGGGCATGGCAGAGGTTTCCTACCTGAGACATAGAATGGGGAGTGGTAAGATCAGGTCAGAACCTGCCAAAGTGGAAGCCATTCAGTCATGGCCTGCACCTGTTACCAAAAAGCAGGTGAGGGCATTCTTAGGGACAGCAGGGTACTACAGAAAGATCTTCCCCAGTTATAGTACCATAGCTGCTACCCTCACAGACTTGACAAGGAAAAACAGGCCAGATATGGTAATGTGGACCCCAGCATGTCAGCAGGCATTCCAGGAGCTTAAGAAAGCTTTAGGAGGACCCCCTGTGTTAGCCAGTCCAGATTACAGCAAAGAATTTGTTGTGCAGGTGGATGCTTTGAGCTATGGGGTGAGGTCCAGATAAGGTCATGTGGACACCAGCATGTGAGCAGGCAGTCCAAGAGCTTAAGGAAGCTTTGGGAGGACCCCCTGTGTTAGCCAGTCCAGATTACAGCAAAGAATTTGTTGTGCAGGTGGATGCATTGAACCATGGGGTGGGGGCTGTACTTAGCCAGATTTCTTCAGAGAGAGAAAAGCACCCAGTGGTTTATCTCAGTCATAGGGTCCAATCCAGGGCAGAATGCTATGCAGCTGTAGAAAATGAATGTCTAGCCATAGTGTGGGCACTGCAGAAATTTCAGCCTTATTTGTATGGAAGAAAATTCACTGTAGTGACAGATCACAATCCCCTAACATGGTTAAACAGAGCCAGCCAGCAAAATGCCAAGTTGCTAAGATGGAGCCTAGGGTTGCAAGCATATATGTCAGTGCAGCACCACAGTGGGATTAACAATGCTAATGCAGATGGGCTCTCAAGACAGGGAATGGGGTAAGGTATACTCAGATAGACCTAACCCTCTCAAGCAACATTTCTCAAGGGTCACTTGAAAAACTAGCTTGAGTTTTTCAGGGGGTGGGGGTGAAGATAGGTGAAGGCTGCCAGCCTAGCTAGATAGAATTTTGTAGATAATTCTGTCATTTGTAAATATTAAAGTAAGCCACAGGCTTGTTCTCTTAAATGTGAAATGACTGTATTGGATGTTGAACTGAAAAAAATGTAACAACAGTGCACTCTTCTGTAAGAAACCTAATAAGTCAAGCATTGTGAAATTCTTTGATCTAAAATTCGAAGTCGAGATGTCTAGAGGGAAGCATTCTGCCTATTGTTTTGAGGCCAGAATTAATGGCTAGAATTTACATGTATAACATCTTTTATTGCTCTGGCTTCCTGGCCAGCTGAAAGATCAAAAGGGCTATTAACTTATTTGTTTCTGTTAGCCTGGGAACCAGAAAGAAATGATGTAATCTGAAATGAATCAGTGGTACCGTGTTATCATTTTAAGGACAGAAAGAATGAGGGCATTTAGCATTTGTCTTCAGAACATCCAGCATCACCAGCACTGGCTATGCTCTATATATAAGTTTATTTTAGAGCTGTGTTTTCTCTTAGATATAGCTAGGAAATAGGAATATTAGATTAGTCTTTTTTCTGTATTGATGTCAGAACTTTTCTACTGTATTATTTTAAGTATCTCTCTGTGATCTCTGAACTCTTGACTTGCACTCTGTAGTAAGACATATTGCCTTGTGTTTTTATTTATTATTAAACATTTTTAAACCTTTCAACTGTGGCTGTTTTGTGTAGAGATAATTTAATCTCTAGAGTACATTGCATATATATATATATATATATATATATATATATATATATATATATATATATATATATATATATTTATATATATATATATATATTGATGCTGTATAAAGTCACTCCAAATAAGCCTTTACTGTTCAGTTGTACTTACCATTTGGATAATAATATTCCACAGTATAATTGGACACACTTTCATAAGGACCTTTTGGTAGCTGATAAATATTAGTGGGTGGTGGCAAGTGGAACTACCATATAGTCTGGGAAAAGGGGCACAGCTGGAAAACCTGTGCCAGCCTTCCCCAGGAGTTTCTTTGTGGTTGCATATAACTCTTATCTCAAAGTGTGTATGTGTCATCTACTTGGTCAGGGGCATGAAGCACTGGTTGGATGGAGAGGGTGCTGGAGGTTTTAGCTTGCCCACTAGGCTGAGATCTGGACCCTATAGCTGTGCCAGTGGGGCGACATTTTGGGGACCTGGAGAAAAAGGGAGAAACCAGCCCCAGACTGACTGTGATCTCTGTGTGCTCTTAAGGGAAAATGTACTTTACTGTGTGTGCATTTATTATCCTTTCCCTATATGGACACCCCTCACTTGTGTTAGTGGTGAGGATTGAGGCTCCTTGGTTGCTGGGCCATTGTACAGGCATCACAGCTACCTTTTCTGTTTGATCTGAAAATAATTATTTAGTAGTTATGTGATACTTACAAGTATTTTCCTTCTTCTGTCTTTTAGGACACCTAGAAGTATGCCACTCAGGTGTGTCATTCCTCGGAGGCCCCCCTTCAATGATGATA
This sequence comes from Protopterus annectens, assembly GCF_019279795.1. Lineage (NCBI taxonomy): Eukaryota > Metazoa > Chordata > Ceratodontiformes > Protopteridae > Protopterus > Protopterus annectens. The sequence goes on along the minus strand of NC_056746.1, from coordinate 617,842,389 downwards.
CAAACCAGGTTATAGTGGATGCCTTTATGTAGCATGGTGCTTTTCTGCTGGAAAGGGGAAGGGGAGATATGGCACATAGAATGCAAATTTGGCAGTATATATTGGATGAACTGAATGCTGTGGGTGGCCATGGCAGGACATATGAGGTTATAGTGGATGCCTTTATGTAGCATGGTGCTTTTCTGTTGGAAAGAGGAAGGGGAGATATGGCACATAGAATGCAAATTTGGCAACATATATTGGATGATCTGAATGCTGTGGGTGGCCATGGCAGGACATACGAGGACCACAAACATGACAACATCTGCACGGAGGAGAGCAGCTGCAGTGGGCCATGACCAGATGGTTACTGGGGAGACCCTGCTAGGACCATTTCTAACACCCAATGAAGAGTTCCTAGCCAATATCAGGGATCCAGACAGCTCCCAGGATAGTGCAGTAGAGCATGCCCTAGATGTCGGAGCAACAGTTTCCGTTACAACAAGCACATCCCAGGAAGAGTTTCCAGATAAGGCTTTGGTATCTCAACAATCGAATACAGTTATATACTAAAACAATCGAAGTCAATAAGTTACTTCTGTGTCACATGTATTTTTGGGGGTGGATTTAAGATTGCTACAGTTATTAGCTTAGGATGACAGCCATGTTCTTGTTGAAAGCATAGTTAATGGACATATAATGGGGTAAAAGTATTTGCCCTGTGTTACTGTTAATTGTAATGATTTTGCCCTTACCTCTTGGTTAACATCTTCTCGTACCATCTGGATTGCAGAGGAGTATCTCATCTGCAGATGGTAAACCAAAATGTATTTATTTATTTTTTTAAGTTTTTATTTGATTTTCAATTTGTAAAATAATCACAACAATATTTACAGTCAGAGATTTCCGAAAATAATAAATGAAAACATTTAATCTAAACCTTACACACAAAAGACAAAAACAACTATTTACAGGAGTCTCCATTAACCATCAAGTCAGTCAAGTTATTATACATTACATTAAATCTACAAAGCAGTTATTTTTGCTTGTCAAGCTGATCTCTAAGATTTGTCCATGCAAGAGGTGATCCTGGTTGTTCTTGACTTAATTGTAATGCTTTTCAGATGACAGACTTCAGTTGTAATATTTATAAATTCTTTGAAGGAGGGTGTAGATTTCTTCTTCCAATTCTGAGTTAGAACCTTTCCCACTACAGATAGTATAGACCACAAAATGTAATATTTCATTTTTTTTAAACACATATAGGAATAGGAGTGTTAAAAAGGATTAGTGCTTTAGATAAAACAAATTTATCTCCAAAAAGCCTGTAAAAAGAGATTACTGTTATTCCAATAAGATGTTAAGACAGTACAGTCAAAACACGTGTTGCCAATTCACTTTAAGTTCTTGTTTACATCTCCAACAAACTTGTTCCTGTTTGAACATTAATTCAATTTTATGTGGCGTGAAGAAAGATCTATGCAAACATTTCCAAGTAAAGAGATTCCATCTAAGAGATGTAGTTGTGTGTTTAGAAGATATTAGAATACATTTTTTATCTTCTTCATTCGGAGGTTTATTATTAATTTGGGTAAAATAGTTCCAATAATTGCCATTGCAACTTTGTGTTTCTCTCCTGACAACCCTATATTTATTTTACATTTGTTAACTGGGGGTGTATGACTGAGCCAAAAAGGCCCTTTTTCAGCCAAGGCCTGGGGAGAAAAGCTCCACATAGAAAAAATACAGATACATTTAGATATTTAGACATGATTGGTATACACACAAATTACAATAGACATGTTTTTACAGTGGTATGCAGAATATCAGCAGTTACAGTGGAGAAAACAAACAAGAAAATATTAATTTAAAAATAAAGGTAATTAATAGATTTGTTGTGTACAGCTGAAATTAGGAACATAGGTAGAATACATACATAGTACACAGGTACAGTACATACATTGTACATTAGCCAGTGTCTGTGAGTAAGAGTAAAAACTATTATCAAGTACTCTAAGTTTAGTACGTGTACCTTATCCGCTCTCACTTGCCTGGGGAGCAGTCATGGCACTGCCAACTTTGCTTGAGATGTTGCCTAATGAGATTTTTAAAGGAGGCTTTGGATGATGTGTTTTGTATGCTAGTGGGGAGATAGTTCCATTTTTTAGCCACTGAACTACTATATAGTGTGTCTCCAAAGCTATTGTAGCTGTTGGTGACTTCTAGTAGTAGTTTGCTTGATGATCTAAGAGGCTTTTTGGCTGAGTGATATTGAACTAGGTTTTTGAGGGCAGGACACTTATTGGGGAGGTAACAGATAGAATGACAAAGGCAGGTCTGATTGTAGGTTAGGAGGCTGGACAGTTCAAGCCAGTGGAGCTGTCTCAAAGCATTACAGTGATGAGTTCTATATGAGCAATTTGCAGCAAAGCAGGCAATTCTGTTATAGAAGGTTTCCATTCTGCTTAGTTCAGTTTTGTTGAGCTTAGTCAGAATGGGAGATGCATAGAGTAGGGTGGATAGAAGTTGGGAGCGAGCAATGGCTGATCTTGTGTTGTTGGTAAGAAATGGTTTGATACGGTAGTGTGATCCCAGTTTGACATGTACTTTTTTAATAGTTAAGTTGAGGTAACTATCAAATTTTAGGTGGGAGTCTATGGTTATTCCCAATAGCTTAGCCTGTGCCACTGGAGCGACTGGAGTAGCATTTGTGGAGTAGACATTGAATTGACTGTTATCAGTGTTTTTGTTAGAACTAGTTATAATCATAAGCTGAGTTTTCTTTGGATTGAGGATAAGTTGGGCTTTGGTAAGGTAGTTTTCAATGTCAGAGAATGCTAGTTGAGTTGCTTGCAGGAGGGTGGGAATGTTTTGTGCAGCACAGACTAAGGTAGTATCATCTGCATACTGAATGATAGATGTATGCCATGTGGAGGTATGGAGGTCATTTATGAAAAATTGTGAATAGTAGTGGTACTATGACAGAACCCTGTGGGACTCTTATAGTTATGGACAGGTGAGGAGAGAGAGAACTTTCCCATTTCACAGCTTGGTACCTGTCAGTTAAGTAGCTATGGAAGCAAGTAAGAGTGGAATTTGATAGGTGATATTGGTTTAGTTTGTTTAGCAGGATTTGATAAGAGACTGTGTCAAATACTTTGGACATATCCAAAAATAAAAAGAGTTGACACCTGCAGGCCTTCATTTATGAGATGGTTTACTGTGTCTGTGAAGCAGAGGAGGGCTGTAGTGGTACTATGGGCAGGTCTGAAATCATGTTGAGTAGGTGACAAGAAGTTGCTGTCTAGGAGATATTTTAGCACCTGGGAATGGATACATTTTACTAGGATTTTGGCCAGGGGGAGAGTAAAGCAATGGGTCTGTAGTTATTAAGTTCAGTGGAGGTCCCGCCTTTATGTATGGGTGTAACATAGGATATTTTCCAGAGTTTGGACACATAGTTTTCAACAATTGATCTGTTTATGAGAGTGGAGACTGGGATAGCAATAGCATCTGCTGTGAGTTTCAAGAAATAGCTGAGGAGTAGGTCGGCTGCTGTTGATGAGTTTTTTAGTTTGGAGAGCATGCCTTTGATTGAAGTTGTGGAAACTGTTTTGAGGGTAAAGCTTGTATTAGTGTTATTTGTGTTTGGGGGGATAGTGAGGTTGGAACTGTCCTGTGATACTAAGGATAGAATTGAGTTCACAAAGTGGGAGTTGAATTGTGTTTCGATGGGAGCTTTAATGTCAGGGGTGGTTGGTTTGGGGGTAGCCTTTTGGGTGGGTTTTAGTAGCTGGTTTACATTTTTCCAAAATTTTTGGGGATCGTGTTGGTATTTAGTTTGTAATGTCGTGTAGTAGGATTTTTTGTCCAGCCTAATGCATTTTTTTCCATGGTTGCACAGTTCTTGGTACTTAGTTAGGCTTTATGTTTCTTTCATTTTTTGATAGTAAATAAAACAAATGGTGAGCAATTCACCAGGGCTGAATAAGAAACAAAAATGCTTGTTCAAGTTGAAAACAAAATGCTTTATTCACAGGATAAGTGCTTTCACGGGGTTTCCGTTTCTTCAGATCCATCTAAAACAACATAAAAACTCAACTATATATACATACACTAGTTAAAACCATATGATAAAATCCTAATACAAATCCATTAATGTCTTTTAATTAATGCAGGTCTTAAAGGAATACTAGCATTCAAGCCAAGATCTCTATAAGCTTGCAATGCTATAATCCACTTTACTTCTAAATTCTCTAGATGGTTATTAATATCACCCCTCCTTAATCCAGGTTTAACAACTTGTAGCACCCCAAAAAAAACATTGTGTCCTGTAGACTCAGAATGTTCTGCTAAAGCATTAGTATGTACATGATTCCTAATGTTACTAAGATGTTCCAATATTCTCTCCTTGAGCTGGAGTGTAGTCTTACCTACATAGAAGCAAGTGCATTGTATGCAGGTAGCTAAGTAAATTAAAAGACTAGTATTGCAAGTGGCTCATAGTACGTGAATAAATTCCCTACCAGTGTTAGGATGAATAAAATTCTGTACTGTGGTAATAGAAGAACAAGCTCTACATTTCCCACATGGGAATGTGCCTGTCCTCTGCAGACATTCTGGATCTGAATGTTTATGGCCATAACACAACTTTCACTTCAAGCTCATATTATTCAAGAAGACAAAGCCAGGTTCTTGTCCCACTACCTTCCTGATGCTATTGTCAGCCAATAGAGTGGGCCAATTCTTTTTAACAATATCACAGAACTGATATATGTCACTGGAAAAGGTGAATGATACCCTAGATTTCTTCCTGGCCAGTGTCAAATTCCCATCATGTGTAGTAGGCTCTCTGTGCCTACTAGAGAAATATGGCACTCCTCTGTTGTCTCTTGTGCATCTCTACTTGTGCAATTCTGTGTAACTGGTCTGAATATCCCCTGTGTGCAAGGTTTTCTAAACAAGTATCAAATGTCTTATGCATTTGTCTCTCATCTGTTTTAAGATGGGAAATTCTCAACGTCTGCCTTTTTAAAATATTAGGGAATATATGTGCTGGGTGCATGCTGAACATATGTAACATATTATTCTTCCAGCAGGCCTTCCTAAACAACTTGGTACCCAGTACTCCTGACCGATTTTTATATAAGGTCACATCCAAGAAGTCTATCTTAGTTGATGACCATTCCATGACAAATCTGAGAAAGCTAGTATTATTCTCCAAATAGGTGATGAATCCTTCTAGTTGCGGAACACTACCTTTCCACAACAAAAGGATATCATCAACAAACCTCCCATAGTATACTACATGTCACTTATACATGTAATTATTCAACAGGTATTCCTCCTCCTCCCATTGTGCCAACACTAAGTTGGCATATGTGTTGGCACTAGGGGTACCCATAGCTACTTTCTGTATATAGAACTTGTCTTCAAAGGCAAACACATTGTGTTTCAGCATTTGATCCAAAAGTATGCAGATGACTGTGATGGTACTATGGTTAAATTCACTGTGGTGAGAGCTATACATCCTAAGCATGTCTATTCCTTCATTGTTCGAAATTGCTGTGAACAATGACTTAACATCTAGCATGAACAATAATACCCTAGATAAATCCTTATCTACAGTTGTTTCAAAAAGTGTCGAGAGGCAGTGTTTGGTGTCTCTCAATACTAATGGGGCTTCCTCTAGAATCAGTCTAAGCATTCGTTCAACATATTGTGACAAAGGCTCTGTGGCCCATCCTCGTCCAGAGACTATAGGTCTCATGGGCAGTTTTGTTAAAGTTTTATGGATCTTTGGCAATTCATTCAATATAGGAACCAGAGGAAACTCTACCATAAAAAAACTCATTTGATGCCAAATCTATCATCCCACACATCAATAAATCATAAAGGTCCTCCCTGATAGTATATAGAATCCTATCAATATTCCTGTCATCTATCCTAGTATAGACATTCTCATCTTGTAACATCTCTAACATGCAAGATACATAATTATTCCTGTTTAGGACAATAATCACTCCCCCTTTATCTACTGGCCTAATACTGATACTGTCATTTGATTTCAATTGTCTTAAAGCCTCAGCTTCAGCTGCATTCAGATTCGAAAAACGGCTATTACAAGAAGCTTTATAAAATTCAAGTTCACATTAGTAAACAAAAGCTTCTAATGTGCCAGTCAATGGTGGGTTATAAACACTTCGTTTACAACATTTAACATTTCTATTATTAATACCAGTGCCTGACTCACCATATATAGAATGAAACATGATATCTCTGGAAAACATCCTCAAATTCAGGATAACATCATTAATGTCTGACTTAGCAACTGGTACAAAACGCATCCCTTTGTTAAGTAACGCATATTGTGCAGAAGTCAAAGCCAGGTCAGACAAATTATAGACCAACTGATTGTGTCCTAATACAATCTTGTTCAAAGTTCCTTCTGAGGATAACGATGGTGTTGATAGTTCAGCTGTTAGCTGATCAGAGCTCTCTATTGTCGGTGTCTGTTCGCCGACATGTTCCCTCCTGAGGCTTTCCTATTCTGACTGTCTCTCATGCACAAGCACCCCCTCCTGGGAGCTGCTGGCAGTTAAGTAGGTAGAGAAAGTGCTTTGAATGGATTCAGTGATAAAGAAGGCAAAGTTAAATTAAAATTTTGCAGCCTCTCAGAGCTATTGATTTTACTTTGTGCACCCTGATGGTACACCTCATTCTGTTGTACATTAGTGCCTGTATCATTAGTATCAGCACCCCTTCTTGCCTCATTCACTGTTTGTGGTGCTTCAGAATTGATGTTGGTAAATATTGAAGCTTCTGAGTCATTGGTAGATTGCTCTATATTAACAGTCTGTACTCCATTTTCTTGTGGGGCACCCGTAGGTGCTGAGTGCGACTCATCACCTTTGGGCCAAACAAAAATATGCCTTCTGGTAAAATCTAGGTAGTCTCTATGCAGTTCTTTCTGCTTCTGTATTCTCCGGTGGCAAATAATAATTAATTAGAAGTTTCAAGCAATTAAAGCTTAGCTCCAAGTTGAGCTTTTGCCATTGAGACAGAAGATCAGGTTCTGAGCTTCCTTGTGCAGGCATTTTAGTTGTCCTCAATCCTCTCGGTTCTATTTTATATTCCAGGCAGGCTTCCAAATGGAATCTCTGCCATTCGTATTTCTTAAGTTTGTACATCAAGTTCTCAAACTGCCTCAAAAGGTTGAGAAAATCAGATAAACCCTCTATTTGCTGCACAGTGTTGCCATCTACTGTGTCCAAGTTCAAACACAAAAGAGGGTTAGTTTGATTACACACAAATTTCAGATATTTATCTGAACCATCTGATGGATTATTAGTCCTGAAGGCATGAGTTTTCAGAGCAATATTCTGTGAAGCAGTAGTTTCAGCCATGTGTTTGGTGGTACCAATCAAAAAAGAGCAAAGAAAAAAACAGCAAATAGTACCACATTCCACCAAAGAAAGGTCACCCTCTCCAAAATCTCAAATAAAACAATTGAATAATGAAATATATAAGCAACATGTAGTATACTATGGGAGGTTTGTTGATGATATCCTTTTGTTGTGGAAAGGTAGTGTTCCACAACTAGAAGGATTCATCACCTATTTGGAGAATACTACTAGCTTTCTCAAATTTGTCATGGAATGGTCATCAACTAAGATATATCTTATATAAAAATAGGTCAGGAGAACTGGGTATCAAGTTGTTTAGGAAGGCCTGCTGGAAGAATACTATGTTACATATGTCCAGCATGCACCCAGCACATATATTCCCTAATGTTGTAAAAGGGCAGACGTTGAGAATTTCCTGTCTTAATACAGATGAGACACAAATGCATAAGACATTTGATACTTTTTTTAGAAAACCTTGCACACAGGGGATATTCAGACCAGTTACATAGAATTGCACAAGTAGAGATGGACAACTGTAGAGACAACAGACGAGTGCCATATTTCTCTATTCTGTTGGCTGATGATAATATCAGGAAGGTAGTGGGACAAGAACCTGGCTTTGTCTTCTTGAATAATATGATCCTGAAGCGAAAGTTGTGTTATGGCCATAAACATTTAGATCCAGAATGTCTGCAGAGGACAGGCACATTCCCATGTGGGAAATGTAGAGCTTGTTCTTCTATTACCACAGTACAGAATTTTTTTCATCCTAACACTGGTAGGGAATTTATTCCCATACTATGAGCCACTTGCAATACTAGTCTTTTAATTTACTTAGCTACCTGCATACAATGCACTTGCTTCTATGTAGGTAAGACTACACACCAGCTCAAGGAGAGAATATTGGAACATCTTAGTAACATTAGGAGTCATGTACATACTAGTTCTTTAGCAGCACATTCTGAGTCTACAGGACACAATGTTTTTTTTAGGGTGCTACAAGTTGTTAAACCTGGATTAAGGAGGGGTGATGTTAATAACCATCTAGAGAATTTAGAAGTAAAGTGGATTATAGCATTGCAAGCTCATAGAGATCCTGGCTCGAATGCTAGTATTCCTTTAAGACCTGCATTAATTAAAAGACGTTAATGGATTTGTATTAGGATTTTATCATATGGTTTTAACTAGTGTATGTATATATAGTTGAGTTTTTATGTTGTTTTAGATGGATCTGAAGAAGTGGAAACCCCGTGAAAGTGCTTATTCTGTGAATAAAGCATTTTGTTATCACATGAAGGAACATTTTTGTTTCTTATTCAGCCCTGGTGAATTGCTCACCATTTGTTTTATTTGAGAGTTTGGAAAGGGTGAGCTTTCTTTGGTAGAGTGCGGTAGTATTTGTTGTTTTTTCTTTGCCCTTTTTGATGGTAAAGCCAGGCAGTGTCTCTGGACTTCAGGAATTGTTTGGTTTCTTTACTGAGCCAGGGGTTTGTAGATATTCTAACCTTGATTTTGCACAATGGAGCGACTGTGTCTAGGTGTTTTAGAAATGTTTTGTTGAAATATGCTACAGCCTGGTCAAGTGGGAGGGTTTTTAGGGGGATCCAGTCACAGTTACAGAGTAAAGTATTGAGGACCTCAGGAGAGATTTTTTTTGTGTTTCTAGTGGATTTATAGTTAGTGGTTTTGCATATGCTTGTTCTACTATGTATAAGGTATATTATGTTGTGATCACTTAAGGTGTCTGGGAGACTGCCTGTGTGGGTGTAACAATGTAGGTTTTTTAGGACCCAGTCAAGGATGGATTCCCTTTTAGATTTTTTATCATATCTAGTTGGAATTTGGACTAGCTGCTGGTAGCCATGAAGATTTATTAGATTACTTGGTGGTTTTGATATACAGGTGAACCAATCCAGGTTGAAATCTCCCAGAATAAGGGTTTCCTTCTGAGTATGTGGAAAAACACCAGGATAAGATATCTTCAAGGCTAGTAGATGTATTACCAGGTGAAATATAGATCACAATTGTGGTGATGACCTTTTTAGGGTTAATTTGAAGTTGTGAGATAAGTATGTCCCAATTATTAGGGGAGGGGTAGGAGGAGTTTGGTAATTGATGTACAGTTAAGGTGGACTTATACAGCAAGGCAGTTCCAGCCCCTTTACAAAGTGGTCTGTCTTGTCTAATGATATTGTAGCTGGTAGGGAGAATGTCTGTGTTAGCTATGTTTTTATTTAGCTAGGTTTCTGTTGAAGCAACTATGTCTGGGGAGTAGTGTACTATTGTGGCCTGGAGTTCAGGTATTTCATTTTTGATACTTCTAATATTAATATTTAGCCTTAAAAGATGGTTTGTTTTGCTGTTGTTGTTGATTTGCCCAGGGATGACGATAGTGGTGATGTTATGTTCTGATATTTGCATTGGAGCAGTTTGTGTTGGACAGGATGGATTTTGGGTGGATGTCCCCACTTATGGTGAGCCTGGTGTTAAAATGGTGATACAGATGTTGGAGTTTGGTGATGAGTGTGAGAAAGTATTGTGTTTTTTTGGAGTAGGAATGAGAGCATATGTGTTTCATTCTGAATTGGCCTGTTATGTAGTTCTTGAACAATTGTGGGCAGATATCATTATAATGTGCGGTGTCTGTATATGAGAGTGCATAATATAGTGTTGTGCTACTAAGTTTAGGGATATTGCTAGAATGATAACTTGTGGAGTTATAAAGAATTCTGAGAAGACAGACTAGACTTAGTTGTGTGATAGTCATGGTTATAAAGTTTAAGTTGGTTCTAGGTGGAGGTATGGATAGAAATTATAGAGTTGCACTATATGTGGATGGGTAAGTAGTGTGGGGTGATGTAATAATGCCCGGCGGGAATGAGAGTGGTTGGGAGTATTTTGTGGTGGAGCAAGTGAGTGTGATGTAATATGATCTGACTTGAGGAGCTGTGATTGGTAGAGGTGGTGAGGTTGAGCTGTGGGTGTGGTTGCAATTACTATAAATGTAGAGGTAGTGGGAGTGGGTTGGAATTGGAGGCAGGGGAGTGGAGTGAGCCCAAGTGTTAGCGAGAGAAAATGGAGCAGGGCAGAGCCCACCAAGACAAGTATAATGGGCAGCAAAAAGAAAAGGTAAGTGTTACTTTCCAAATCTGAACACTTTATACAAATTCCTGAGGTTTAATGGCTTACCAGCAAGCAGAATTCAATTGCTGAAGAGCACTTGTTTTCCTGGTGGGAGACTAGTAATTTAAAGATTGTTCCATGATCATCAGGATTCTAATATAGACTTAGTATTGGAGGAGAGGGATAACACAAGGGGTGTAAACCAGGTGGAATGCAAAGAAACCAGAGAGGCAATCAGTGGAAATCTATCAGTGAAGCCCTCAGAGGGGGTGAGTAATAATTCAAACTCTACCTGTAAAGTGAAGGAGAGAAGAGACAGCAAAGTTTATTAAAGTTGAGAGTGTGTCTTCATTATTGACTTGCTTATTAGTAGCCAGTTTGTGCACAGATTAGAGTAGGGAGATACATTAGCAATGAAGGGGAATGTATAGAGATGCAAATAAACAGGTGGGGCTAAAGTGATACAAACTAAGGCAGAAAGCACTGGGAGGGCTGTTTGATGGTTAATTTAATCACAGAGATCTGAATTAAATGTATACTGTCTATTGGTCAGGTAGGATTACTGCACTAGCTGGGGGGAGGAGGACACAAGGCTACAACAGTCAGTTTTATTAGGACGCTGAGAACTACTAAGAAACATTGCTAATGTTATAGCTCCACTCTCATAACACATACAGGTAGAATGCCTGGGTGGACTGATCCTGCTCTTGAGGCTCAAAATGTATATCCTTGTTTAGTTCTGCAGTACTGATTCCTTCTTAGACTGTATGGGTGAGGTGGTAGCCACAGACTGCAGAGTTGCTTGAGTGTGCTCCTGCTCTTGAGGCTCAAAACGTATATCTTTGTTTAGTTCTGCAGTACTGATTCCTTCTTAGACTGTATGGGTGGGGTGGTAGCCACAGACTGCAGAGTTGCTTGAGTGTGCGCCTGCTTTTGAGGCTCAAAGTGTATATCCTTGTTTAGTTTGGCAGTACTGATTCCTTCTTAGACTGTATGGTTGGGTTGGTAGCTGCAGACTGCAGAGTTGCTTGAGTGTACTCAGCAAGCAGAATTCAATTGCTGAAGAGCATTTGTGTCCTGATGGGAGACTAGTAATTTAAAGAGACCCTGTCCCATTGTGTTTTGTTGCATTAAGAATATTAGATATTCAATTAATTTGCAGATATGATCTCTTATCCTTGGTTGCATTAACTTAATTTCCCATTCTACATGTTGTCTGCAGGGTTGTACATCTAGCCACATGCCTTTATCAAAACTATATTTGCTCTTAATATAATCAACAGAATGTAGCCTTTTCATCTTTCATTAATTGAAACTAATATAGCAGATTTTCTTCTTTAAATGTGATCACTGTAACTTTGAGGTAGAGATGTTATTTTGGGTATATGCCTTAGGAAATATAAGGAAGATCCATGCTTTATATACCAGGTTTCTATATATATATAACATTTTTAAGAGTTTTTAATATAGTAGAACTGAAATAGGAGTCACTTGTTTGGTGACTGTTTCCTATAAGGTAATCCTTTAATAACCAATGTAGACTGTTATTTAGTATGATATAATTATTAGAATATCTATTATCTTTAGAGTTTCATATAGTAATATATTTGAAGTCCCCTATAGTCCCCCTATTCTAACACCATTCCACACTTTTTCACTGCTGAAATCATAATATCATTCCTAAAATGAATAACTAAGAATCTTTGCATTATAGCCCTATAAATCCCCCCAGTAACAATATTCCTCTGTTAGAAGAAATTCTTGCCTGGATATCAAACAATATAAAAAAATGAAACAATTATTCTAGGTGATATAAACATAAACTGGCTACATCTCTCTAACCACTCTCACTCATCTAACATCAACCTATATAACTTTACACAGTTAATTACCAATACAACTCGACCCAACAAAAACAAAGATAGCAGATCCATCCTTGACTGGATTATAGTGTCTGATACAAATGAAATGTCCTCAGCAGGCACACTACCTCACAGTTTGAGTGTCCACTTGCCTGCCTATGTTCTACATAAGACCAATGTAAACAAACAAGAAATCTAACTAATTTCAACCCAGGAAATCTGATCAAAGCCTTGGAAAACATCAGCTGGAACATACTAACCCCCCACCCCCAGATGAAGCTGTTGAGTTCTTTTGCTCAGCATTTTTCTCTCACTAAAACCACTATGTAGCTTATAGCTGCTAGGGACAAATTATGGAAACTATGGCAAAAATAAAAATTCAGCTGATCTCCTACAATTTAGACAACTCCATAATCAAGTAAACTGTTTAGTCACTAAAGACAAGAAAGAACACTACTTAGGCCTGCAAAAGAACTATAAATAAAACCAGAAGAAATTCTGGTATTCCATTTCATCTCTGTTAAACCATGGCTCAAAGAGCAACCCCTGTCCAAATCCAGACCAAACACCCATTGAAATAGTCACTCTCTTCAATCCAGACCAAACATCCACTGAAATAGTCACTCTCTTCAACACATATTTAATCAACACCATACATAAACGTACTGATACCATTCCTCAAACTAACTGCAATACTATCCCTTTTCCAACAAATCAGTTGTACAAAATACCACTAATCCCTCTCTACCAAGCATTTCCTTCTCTACCATACCTAATGCTGCTATAACAAAACTATTTCTGAAGCTCAAATCTGGATCTAGTGCTCCTGACAACCTGACCCCTGAATACCTACAAATGTCCGCTAAAACCATTGTTACCTAATCAGTATACTTCTTAACAGATCTAACCCTTTTCCAACAAATCATTTGTACAAAATACCACTAATCTCTCTCTATCAAGCTTTTTCTTCTCTGCCATACGTGTGTGGGCAAAACCTGGAATTGCCTTACTGCTGACCTTATTTCAGAACTCTCCTCAATGCAATTCAAGAAAAAACTAAGACAGTACTTTAAACTACACTGGCTGTGCCCATGCACCAATCCAGTCTAACTAATACTACAAGCATGTATGTTACAAGAGATGATCTTCCTCTACTTTGACTATATCCCAAGTTTTTGTCTACAACCTAATAACAAGGGATTTAATTGTTAAACTGATGAAGTATGAATTTATGAATGTTTTTGGAGTATGAATTTATGAATGTTTTTGGAGTATGAATTTTATGAATGTTTTTGGAGTATGAATTTTATGAATGTTTTTTGGAGTATGAATTTTATGAATGTTTTTATCATATACTGCTTTGAATCTTAAATAGATTATAATAGATTTTTATCTAATATGTAAACTTACATCTTATAGATTAATCTTACACATGTTTTGCATTTTTAGATTTATATGTAATAGTCTTTGCATGTACATCTGGGGTTTTTCTCCTCAGGCCTCTGCTGAAAATGGACATGTATCCAGTTGACTATCCCAGTCAACAAATGTAAAATAAAAATAACTAAAATAAAATATACCTACTATCTGGAAAAAGCAGACATTCTTCCCTTCCACAAAGGCAGCAACAGTACAGACATTTTCAATTTTCTCCCCATCACTATTCTCTCCCCCATCTCAAAAATCTTAGAAAAATGTATCCACACTCAACTTCTAAACTATCTACTTCAAAATCAACTGCTTTCCCCTACTCAGCATGGACTCAAGCCAGGCCACAGTACAACAACAGCTCTTATATCCTTCATAGATACTGTTAACTGAGCTCAAGATGCAGGTAAAATTGTTTCCTCACGTTTTCTTGACCTCTCTAAAGCCTTTGATACTGTCCCCCATGCCTTACTTCTCATAAAACTTTCCAAACTAGGTATCTCCAACCCTAAATTGGTTCATTAACTACCTCAAAAATAGACAACAATCTACCAAAATGCAGAACTCTTTCTCTCCATTCCTTGACCCATATTCAGGAGTTTCTCAAGGCTCCATACTAAGGCCTCTTCTTTTTAGTATTCTCATCAATGATGTTCACTCTACTCTTAGTCACAGATCTGTAATACAATATGCAGATGACTCAGCTATCATCTACTATGCAAACTCTACATTTAAACTGCAAAAAGTTACCCAAAATGCCCTAACATCTAACAAAACCTGGATGACCAATAACCACCTCACTCTAAACCCAATCAGAACTAAACTCCTGTTATTCATTCCTAAGAAAATCACCCCTTAAACAAGACCAAATTCTCTATACATTTCCAAAACAAAACTATTATTGAAGTTGTGTCCCATACAAAACTACTAGTCATTATCTTAGATGAAAACCTAACCTTTGATCTGCATGTGATTAACAGTATGAAAAAACACATCAAACATTGGATATCCTCTATAGACATAAACACTTTCTTAGTTAGCCGCTCTGCAAAATAAATTCTTGCCTCAATGATTCTTCTAGCTTCCCTTCTATATGGTGCTCCTCTTCTTACTAATGCCCAGTCCTCCCTGAAAACTATGCTTGAGATCTACTACAATAAGATTACTAAGTTTGCAGCTAATGCAAAATATTCCTCACGTCATTGCTCCTCCATACACATACTAAATTGGCTTGAACTCCCACATTACCAAACATGTTTACAATTAACCACATCACACAAAATCATCCACAGACCAAGATTGCCCAGCCCTTACTTCTATACTTACTCACTTTCACCCAATCAGACCTCACAGATCTGAGAACCAACTTCACTTGCAAGTAGAAAAAGCACACCTTCCTGCTGGGAAAAATTTCTACTCCTTTTCAATAAACAAACAGTGGTATGCACTCCCATTAACAATTAGGACCATCAACAATGCCTCTTCTTTCAAAAAGTCTCTACTGAAACAACTTTACACTCTATGGCACTGTTGCTCCAGTGTTGCACCTCCCATAACCTAATTCTCCGGACTCACCATTACTATTTCTTTTATTAATGTCCACCCTACAAGCTAAACTCATCTACATACTAACACGAGGATTATAAGCAATAATCATCTAGACCTACATTAATATTATACCTATTAGGTAATGATATTGACTGTACACACATGATATTCACTCCTAGCTTGTACTTCTGACTTATAGTATAGAAATTTACTCTCATGCCTTAATCTTATGATAAATCATGCAGTACATATATTCATAAGTGTTTTAATATTCTCTCCACATTACTAAAGTTTAACTGCCAATATGTCTAATAGTATCCCAAATTGTGACTCCTTATATAGCATTCGACACAATCTCTTATTTTAGTCTGTAACCAATGTAGTGCTAATAATGAGCTTCAACTCAACTGTAACTGCATACCTTTTACTGTATTGTAATTAATATAGCTAAGTTTTACTTTATTTAACTATGTATGTAGTAGTGATCTATGGCTTTCTTATTTATCTGTTACTTAATGTGCTCTATTACATTTGTTTTATTGCAGAGGTTTTCTCTCCAGGCCACCACTGAAAATGGACTCATGTTGGCCAAGTGGACCATCCCAGTAAACAAATGAAAATAAATAGCTAAATAGATAGAATTCATAAAAAGATATCCTAAAAATTATTTCCACCTAGGTGTGTAAGTGTTATTAATTCAAAGATACATTGTTTTTATAACTGATGATAATGAATATAATTCTAGATCTCGTAGCCCTATCCCTCCTGCTGCCCAATCTCTCATACGATGGTTTAAAACAATTCTTGGTTTATTGGTATACCAGAGAAATCTCCAAACTAAAGTGTTAAAATTTTTAACAAAACGTTTTGTGAGGGATAATGTTAGTGATTGAATAATCTATAAGATTTTTGGTAAGATAATTTTGATTATAGATAACTTGTCACAAAAGGAAATATTGCCAGCCCAGATCACTGGAATGTTGTAAATAATTATATGTCATTTGTGAATATCAACATGATTCATATGCTTATGTTACCAATGTATTAGAACTGTATGTTATGTCTATATCAAACTGCTGGTACAGAAGTGTGTGTAAAGTACTGAGCTTAACGATGTAGCCACAGTGTACCCTACTGGAAAAGAACAGAAATGTGTATACACCATTTATTTGTGTAAATGTATATAAACAATGGAAACTGGAACATAGAAAGTTAACGTGCAAAACTTCAGAAAAATGGTTGAAATTAAATTGTTTTATAACTGCGCATAAAAGTTAGTTTCAATGCAGCAAGGAGACATCATGTCTAAAAATAGGGAGCCTTCTGCATTGTATTGCAAATGTTTTATTATTCTATGTCTTCCAACAGTTGTAAACATCTGAAAGGCTATGTATTTTCACAGGGAGATGCTAAATGTTGGCAATTTCTAGCAATGGTTGTTGAGCCTGGGAACTGAAGTCAGGTGACAAAAAATAATGTCATACTGAAAGTATCCCAGCAGTAATATTTGATATTACTTTATGAACTCTCAGTGAGTGACTGGGCATTTTTTGTATTTTGTTTTTCATCTGGCAGCATCAGCTGGAAACATCCACTCACTACATCTGTCTTGCCTTGCTATAAGTTAGTTAATTGGATACAGTAATTTATTTTATATTCAATAAGGAATATAATAAAGAATAGTTCAGATGTTTTCTGTATTTATTTGAGACTGTCCTGCAATGTTGTTTAAATATTTCCCATGATTTTGAACTCTGAAGTTACTGTGATTATTTACTGTGTATTTTCTTGTTATTTTATTACTTTTTATTAAATATATTTAAACCTATCTTTGTGGCTAATATTTGCGAGACATATTTAAGCCCTTAGAGTGTTTGCGTATCTATTTGGTGACATTGTGCAGGCCATTCCTGATAGCCTTGATCTTGGTCAAACTACCATTTGAATTAATAGTAACATTACACAGTAAGATTGGACACCCTTTGTTAAGGGCATTGAAGTAGCTGATAAGGGGTTCTGGAGGAAGTGATAACTACCTTATAATGTGGACAGAAGGGAGCATAGCTAATAAATCTGTGCCATCTTTTTTCTAGGGTGTGTGTGTGTGTGTGTGTGTGTGTGTGTGTGTGTGTGTGTGTGTGTGTGTGTATGTGTGTGTGTGTGTGTGTGTGCTACTTGAGCAAGGACATGAAGCACTGGTTGGACAAAGAGAGTGTTGGAGAACTTGGCTTGGAACCCTGGCTAAGGACACAGCTCTATAGCTGTGCAAGTGGGGAGTCGTATTGGGAATCTGGAGAAAGAGGAAGAAATGAGCCAGAGACTGATTGTGGTCTCTGTGTGCTCTTAATGAAAATTGCACTTTACTGTGTGTGTGTGTGTGTGTACTTGTCATCCTCCCAGTGTGTATGTCCCCTAGCCAGTGGTGAGGACTGAGGCTCCTTGATTACTGCGCCAGTGTTCGGGCATCACATATTAATTGGTGGGCAGTGATGGGATATTCACATTACAAAATAATTGAATGGGATGTCCACATATTAAGATTCAGTGGTGTGGATATTGAATTCCTGTAGCTTGTAAACAGTGGTCACTAAGGTAGGTGTTTGTACTCTCAATCAGCCACACAGTGAACATATCACAACTGTTTTATTTGTTTTGTTAGCTTAGATAGTCAGGACGAGCAGGCAAGGATGTCAGCAGAGGAGTATGGCAAGCTGACAAGGAGCTAGATGGCGGAGATGTGCCAGGTTAAAGGACTGGTGCATGCCAACCTGACACGCAGAAATGATTACAGCCTTGGGCACAGATGCATCACAGACTAGCAATCAGAAGGATGACCAGACTTGCCTTGGAGATGTACAACTCTCAGAAAATGGACAGCTCACCATTTCCACAGAGGACTTAAAAATCTGTCTGGAGATAGAGAGATTTGAACTGGATGTCAAACATTTGGAAATAGAAGCAGCAGAGAGACTGAGATGTCTGGAGGCTGAGGAAAAAGAGAAACTGTGACATCTGGAAGCTGAGGAGAATGAGAGGAAGAGACAACATGAGAAAAAAATGCTGACTCTTCAGCAGAGTTAATGGGGAAGGGAGTAACTGAATCCAGAAGCAACAGAGGTCAGTAAGTTTCTTCCAAATTTACAGAAAGGGATTATTTTGATAGTTTTATTCATATGTTTGTAAACAGTATAATGTTGATCAAGGGCTCTGGGTAGAGTTCCTAACCCGCTTACTCCACCGTAAAGCTGCAAATGCTATTTCTAAATTGTCTGATACTGATTGCTTAAATTATAATACTGTTACAAATTGTCTGTTAGAGTGTTTTAAGTTAACACCTGAAGCTTATAGGAAACTGTTTCATAAACATAGACAGAAGGCAGATGAAAGTGTCGGTGAATATATTGCTGAGTTAAGCACTTGTTTTCATAGCTGGATGAATGGGTGTCAGGTCACCACTTTTGAAGGTCTGGCAGACCTTTTGGTGAGGGAAGAAGCCCTTAGCACTTGGCATGAGGACAACAAATCTGGTTAGCAGGTAGAGAATGTAATATGTCGGATGAGTTGAGGAAAAAGGGAGACCTATACCTAGCAAGCAGGGCATCACTGCACAGGAAATGGATACCCAGTGCTGCTCATGGGTCTAAGGAGACCCATGGTGGGCAGCCTAGACTGCCCCAACATTGTCCACCAGTAGCAGGGGAAGCAACTAGTCCAGGTACACATCCAGGACCAAGGGTTAAATATTTCAAATGCAACCAGTAGGGCCATATAGCATAAAGATATCCACATAGGCAGGGTGGGGAACAAAAGGTGGGAGAGCCAGCAAGTGGAAATGAGAGAATGCCATCAGTAAGTTGTCTTGAGACAACAAGGATACCAAACTACCACAAGAGGTTATATCCTATCTCAGTAAATGGGAAAGAGACCACTACTAAGAGAGACACAGCCTTTGAAGTAACCATTGTGAAGCCTGCAATATTTAAAGAGGAGCACTACTTGCTTTGGCAGTCTACTCCAGTCATAGCTTTAGGAGAGGCCCCATTCCAAATACCTTTGGCTATGGTTCACCTTGACTGGGAGAGTGGAAAAGGAAGCCAGCAAGTAAGTGTGTTTGAGGATATCCCTGCAGATGTCCTGATAGGGAATGATTTTGCTAATGCTGTACCTTGTGTGCATGCAGTGACATGCATTAAGGCTTGGAGACAAGCATGTGTGTATGGTAGTCTGGGGGAAATCCAGACAGACCACAGACTTGAAGCCAGGACTGGTGTGCTGGGTACATCAGAGAGGGCTACCCTGTAGCAGTAAGACTATAGGTGAGCCACAGCTGCATGTGGGTACTGATGTTCACTTGGACAGAGTGACTGCAAGGGCAGAGTTGAGTAGTAGTACCACCTAGGCTGACAGTGAGGCACCGCTGTCAGAGAATACCAGACTTCCTGTGAAAGGGGAGCTAGTAAGGGGAGCTAGTAAGGGTTACAAACAGAGAGTTGAGACAGGTTCAGCTCTCAGAACCTACATTACAAGGCCTGAGGGAAGTAGCCAGTGATGTACCTGATTGTCAAGGGAAATCTGTATACTGGGACAAAGGGTTACTGTACAAAGAGTAGACCCTTGTGGGAGTGCTAGAGGGTGAAAGAATACAACAGTTGGTAGTTCCCAGAACCTACCATCTATCACTTTTAGCAGTAGCCCATGATATTCCCTTTGCAGGTCATATGGGCATAAAACATACAAAGAGATGTATTATGCACTACTTTTATTGACCTGGGATTTCCAGAGATGTAACAGGGTACTGCAGGAGCTGTGAGCAGTGCCAAAACATATGTAAGGCAGGAGACAAGGTGAAGGCTCCTTTGATACCTTTGCCTGTGATTGAGGACACATTTCAGAGGGTAGCTATGATTATTGTGCGACATCTGAGTACCCAAGTTCCATAGGGAAAAAGGATATCCTAGTGGTAGTAGATTATGCTATAAGATACCCTGAGGCAGTGGATCTGTCCTCCATTGAGGCAGAAAAGGTGGCAAATGCTTTTAGAGATTTTCAGCAGGTTAGGTTTCCCAAAAGAAATACTGACTGACAGAGGTGCCAGTTTTTATGTCAGATCTGCTGTCTTGTCTGTGGAAGCACTGTGGGGTGAAGCAGATAAAGACCACCCCCTAGCATTCTCAGACTAACGGTCTGATTGAGAGGTTGAACCCTACAAAAAAGACCATGCTATGGGCAGTTGCAGACCAGTTTAAGAGGGAGTGGGACAGATATTTGCTCCATCTATTGATTGCTTACAGGGAGGTGGCCCAGGAACCCACAGATTTTTCACCCTTTGAGTTGCTGTATGGGCATAAGGTGAGGGGATCTCTAGATTTAATTTGAGATGAGTGGGAGAGGGAGTGTGAATCCCACAAGGAGTCTGTTGTGGCATATGTCCTAAACCTCGGGACAAGGCTCAGGGAAACCTGGCAGAAGCCCAGCAGCAGAAAAAGGTCTGGTATGACAGGAATGCTCGAGATAGAGAGTATGCTGTGGAGCAGCAGGTAATGGTTCTCATTCCTGTCAGACACAACAAGCTGTAGGCAGCTTGGGAGGGACCCTTCATAAGTGGTAAGGAAGGTCAGTGATGTTAACTACATGGTAGAACTTCTAGGCAGAAGGCAGGGGCACAAATTGTACTATGTTAACATGATGAAACCTTACCATGATAGGGACCCCCTTGTGCTGAGTAGTTGTAGTGGATGGCAGGAGGAGTCTTAGGGGGATCTGGTAACTGATCTCAGTGAAGCTTGGACTGACACCTCAGTAGAAGGGGTAGAAATGTCCCAGCAGTTATCACTTACCCAGGTTTGAAAAATCTAAGCAGTGTTACAGGAGTTTGGGGACATGTTCCCTGGGAAACCAGGATGCACCCACCTGGTGCAGCACCATGTGGATACTGGACCCCAAAGGCCTATTAAGCAGGTTCCTTACAGGGTGCCTCAGAGAATCAAATGGACTCTGAGGGAGGAGATACAGAAAATGTTGGCACTAGGAGTAATTCAAGAGTCCAGCAGTCCCTGGATCTCCCCAGTGGTGCTGATACCAAAGAAGGATGTCAGCATCAGGTTCTGTGTAAACTACAGGAAACTAAATAGTCACACAGAGTCAAATGCTTATTCCATGCCTTGGACAGATGAAGCCCTAGAGCATCTGAGTAGGGCTAAGTATCTTACCATTATTGACCTAACAAAGGGTTACTGGCAGGTCCCCTTGGCTCCCAGCACTAGAGAGAGGTCAGCCTTTGTGACTCCTTTTGGCTTGTATGAGTTTGCGAAGATGCCCTTTGGGATGCAAAATGCCCCGGTGACTTTCCAGAGGCTGGTAGATCATATCCTTGCAGGAGCAGGAGGTTTTGCCCTTGCTTATCTGGATGATATTGCCATCTACAGCCATTCCTGGGAAGAGCACCTGCAGCATATCAGGGAGGTGCTGAGCAGACTACTAAGGGCAGTGTTGACCATTCAGCCCAGTGAGTGTCAGGTAGGTATGGCAGAGGTTTCCTACCTGGTACATAGAGTGGGGAGTGGTAAGATCAGGTCAGAATCTGCCAAAGTGGAAGCCATTCAGGTATGACCTGGCCCTGTTACCAAAATGTGGGTAAGGGCATTCTTAGGGACAGCAGGGTACTACAGAAAGTTTGTCCCCAATTATAGTACCATACCTGCTTCCCTCACAGACCTGACAAGAAAAAAAACAGGCCAGATAAGGTAGTGTGGACCCCAGCATGTGAGCAGGCATTCCAGAAGTTTAAAGGAGCTTTGTGAGGACCCCTGTATTAGCCAGTCCAGATTACAGCAAATAATTTGTTGTGCAGTTGGATGCTTCAAACCATGGGGTGGGGGCTGGACTCAAGGCAGTTTTCCTCAGAGGGAGAAGAGCACCCAGTGGTATATCTCAGCAGTGGGCTGCAACCCAGGGAGGAATGCTATGCAGTTGTAGAAAAGGAATGTCTAGCCATAGTGTGGGCACTGCAGAAACTTCAGTCTTATCTGTATGGAAGAAAATTCATTCTAGTTACAGACCACAATCCCTTAACATGGCTACATCGACCCAGCCAGCAAAATGCCAAGTTACTAAGGTGGAGCCTCGGGTTGCAGGCTTATGACATGACTGTGCAGCACCGCAGTGGGGTTAACAATGCCAACACAGATAGGGTCTCAAGACAGAGAATGGGGTAAGGTATTGCCAAATAGGCTCAACCTTCTCAAGAAGACTTTCCCAAGGGTCAATTGTAAAACTAGTTTGTGTTTTTTTTGGGGGGATGAGAAATTTCACAAAAAGAAATTCTGCCAGCCCAGCTCACTGGAATTTTGTAAATAATTATGTCATTTGTGAATATCAACATGATTCATATGCTTATGTTAACAGTGTATTAGAAATGTAAGTTATGTGTATACTAAACTGCTTGTACAGAAGTGTATGTTTTATTGTAAGTGTTTTATTGCTTTATGTCTTCCAGCAGTTGCAAACATCTGAAGGCTATGTATTTTCACATGGAGATGCTAAATGTTAGTAGTTTCTAGCAATGGTTTTTGAGCCTAGGAACTGAAGTCAGGTGACAAAAAGTGATGTCATGCTGAAAGTATCCCAGCAGTAATATTTGATATTACTTTAAGAACTCTCTGAGTGAGTGACTGGGCATTTTTTGTATTTTGTCTTTGACCTGGCAGCATCAGCTGGACACATCCACTCATCACATCTGTCTTGCTGTAAGTAAGTTAAATAGTGGGTACAGTAATTTCTTTTTAGCTTCAGTAAGGAATATAGTAAAGATTAGTTCAGATGTTTTCTGTATTTATTTGAGACTGTCCTGAAATGTTGCTTTAAATATTTCCTGTGATTTTGAACTCTGAAATTACTGTGAAGATTTACTATTTTCTTGTTCTTTTATTATTTACTATTAACTATATTTAAACCTATCTTTGTGGCTGATATTTGTGAGACATATTTAAGCTCTTAGAGTAGTGCATATATATTTGGTGACACTGTGCAGGCCACTCTTAATAGCCTTCTCCTGGTCAAACTACCATTTGGATTAATAATAACATTACACAGTACAACTGGACTTAAAGTAGCTGACAAGGGGTTCTGGTGGCAGTGATAACTACCTTATAGTCTGTTAAGAAGGGGACAAAGCTAGTAAACCTGTGCCAGCCTTTCCCAGGTGTGCGTGTGTGTGTGTGTGTGTGTGTGTGTGTGTGTGTGTGTGTGTGTGTGTGTGTGTGTGTGGGTGTCTGTAAAACAAATCTCTAAGTGTGCGTGTGTCAGCTACTTGGGCAGGGACACAAAGCACTAGTTGGACAGATAGAGTGTTGGAGGACTTTGCTTGGATCCCTGGCTAAGGACTAACCTGTATAGCTGTGTCTGTGAGGACTCTTATTGGGAATCTGGAGAAAGATAGAGAAATCAGCCCCAGATGGATTGTGGTCTCTGTGTTCTCTTAAGGGAAATGGCACTTTACTGTGCATGCACTTGTCTTCCTTCCAGTGTGTACATTCCCCATTGTTGCCAATGATGAGGATTAAGGATCCTTGATTACTGGGCCAGTGTTGGGGCATCACAAACCTCTCTTCCATCATGAAGAAAATGTTATTCCATTTGTGTATTAGATTCTTTATAGTCTATACTGTTAATATAATTATAATTTATCATATCTTTAATGTCCTGTTTCACAGCAAGAGGTTCTCCAGTTCGATTCTCAGCTAGGGTACCCTTTGTGTGAAGTCTTCATGTCCTTCCTGCAGTTGTGTGGGTTTTCTCTGGGTGCTCTGCTTTCCTCCCACATCCCAAAGACATGCTGTAGGTGGATTGGACACTCTAAATTTGCCCTAGGTGTGAGTGTGTGCATGTGTGTGCCTTCTGTGGAAGGCTGGGCACCGAGCTGGCAACTTGATACTGTAAAACTCCAATGCCAATCAAGCATTTTGCAGACCGTTGTTCCACTGTGCTGATCCCTAACTGGGAAAAGTCTAAAGTAAAATATATCTTCAATGTTCTGTTATTCCTAAATAACTAATTTTTTTCTCTTTGACAATATATTTAATTCATTTATTTTTTATTCTATTTTTATTTGTATTTATAGATAGGATTATTGTTTTGTCATAGTTAAATGTTAAACCAGATTTTCTTTAAAATACATCCATTGCTAAGAAAAAATGCAGATAGAGAATTATCATTGTCATGTAATGTCAGTAGGATGTCATCAGCAAACAGCTGAATTTTAGAGTTTAAATTCTCATTTTTGCTAATACCTTTTATATCTATATTTGATCTGAGAAAATTTGCAAATGGTTCTATAATTAGAGTAAAAAGCAGAGCTACTATATTCTCTCTAATCTTTTATCCACCACATACCCTCAACACAGACCCTACCCTAGTAATTTACTATGACTACAGCTAAACACTAATATTGCTATCATTAGTAGCCTTGCTGTTCATTCCTTATTACCTAAGCTGCTATGAATATGTACAGCATCTTGAAATCCAATACCCAAACTCTCAGACACCAACCCAGTATTTAATAAGTTTATCCACCACATAACCACCCCCTCTCCTAATTCCTCACCCCCCCCAATTACCATCACCTGACTAAATACCACTACATTAGCTTGAAAACCAAAAGCTATGAAAAAAAAATCATAAACAAATTTTTAAGACTCATAAGCAACTTAAAAATTAATCTTATGAAGGATGGAGACATCCACCCCAACCCTGGTCAATCCACAACAGTAGACCCAAGCACACCATCTAACAACCCAATGTGTACTACCCAGATTGATAGACTTCCAAACTCATTTCTGGTCTGTCCTCTCAACATCTGAAGCCTAAACAGCAAGATCTATAGCCTACATGGACTCTTAGCTGTTCACTCCCCAGATATTCTCTGCCTCACAGAAACCTGGCTAAAACCAATAACCAAAGATAATGAAATAACCCCCTCACAGTACAACATCCTTAGACTAGATCCGATCTCCAGGAAAGGTGGCAGGGTCGCTGTACTATATGTCTACCCTAACAATAACAATTGACACCCAACGGCCACCCCAGTTTGGTAATGCAAACATTCACATCACAAAACTAATAATAAACAAAAATAAATGCAGATACATTGTCTGCATTTATATTCCACCTGGCAAGAATGATAATAATCTAGAAAATATCTTACATTGGCTAGCTTCTAACTATGCCAGGAAACCATTGTCTTGGGGACTTTTAACACTGATTGGAACACCTGTTCCTCTGAAACTCCCTCCACCCATTTAAACCTCCACGGGTTTACTCAGATCATTGCCACCCCCACCAGATTTAGCAAAAATAGAGTCAAAGATAGTATCCTCAACTGGATACTTATTAACAGCCACCCCAAAAGTACAAGTCAAGTAATTACCCGATGATCTAAGTGATCACTGCTTTATCTATATTATTAGGCTCAAAGCTGACATTCCCAAACAGCCCACCTACAAAGCTATAAGAAACATCAGGAACATAAACCTTGACAACTTCCAAAAAGAACTCAAAGCATGTAATTTATAGGTTCATAGGTTGGTACTAGGCTTTTGGCCCTAGGGCCTATATAAGCCTAGCAATAACAATTCCCTGGCTATTTCTTCCCACACTATTTGCTTCCCTAGACCCCTGTATAGCAGGGCGACTGATGTGATCCCCGGGGTGAATTTCCTTTCTCCCATTCAATCATCAGGGTTCCTTTTGAAGAGGGCCAAAGAGGCACTCTGCTTGACATGTATGGGCAGTCTATTCCAGAGTCTGGGGAGTCTCTAGGTCAGGAACCTATCCCTCCAGCATGTTTTGTTTATTGTGATGACAAGGTTTAGATCCCTGGAGCATGTGGCTCTGAGGGATTGGGATTTCTTTAAGTGTAGCATGTCCAACAGTCTGGGTTTGACATGACCTTGTATGTTAAGCAGAGATCGTCTCTCAATAGATGATATGCGACAGAGTATAGCTGAAGTTTTTTAAGGTGGTCAGCGTAGGGCATCTGCTTTAGGCCTGTGATTCTTTTAGTGAGGTATTTCTGCGGCCTTTCCAGTTGTTGCAGATGTCCTGAGAGGTACATACCAAACTAGGCATTGTATTCTATAATGGGTCTAATGGGGGATGAGTACAGTGGGACAATGACCTCCTTTTTTTCTGGAAGAAAAGCCTTTAGTGATGAGGTGTGCCTCATAGAAGGATTTCCTGACTGTTGTGGTGATGTGGTTATCAAAGGTGAGACCACTGTTCACCTGTGTCCCTAAGTCTCTTATCACACTTTTGGTGTTTAGTGTACTGCCATCTATGTGGTAATTCACGGGTACAAGTTTTTTCCCAAAGGGGATAACTATACATTTCTTGGCATTGAGCTTGATCCCATGGCTCTGGCACCAAGTGTCTGTTTCTGTAAGGCCCTTTTGTAGAGTATCCACATCATTTGGGGATTCAGTAATGGCTCCCAGTTTGTAGTCATCTGTGAATTTTGTTAGCCAGAGTCCCTAAGTGTTCCCCTGTACTTCAACGAAGTAGATGCCAAACAAGAGTGGTCCCAGGACTGAACCCTGAGGTACTCCACTTGTCACTTGTCTGGAGCTGGATTTGGAGTCGGCTACTTTTAGTGTGGGTTCTGTCAGTAATCCAGTTGGCAACCCATTGAGTGATGGAGGGATTAATGCACAGCTTAGTAAGTCTATCTATTATTCCAGAGTTGGGGGTGGTGTCAAAGGCCTTGGCAAGGTCTAGATAGGTTGTGTGGGCAACCTTACCCTCGTCTGGAGTCTTGAAATGACTCCCATTACAAGAAGCAGTTGAGTACTTCAATATCAAATTTCTGGCTATCCTTAACCACCATGCTCCTACCCGTACCATCCATGTAAAAGCCATGGTTGCACTGTGGCTATCTAAATAAACAAAAAAAAAAATTAAACTAAGAAACAATGCCTAGGCCAGGTGGCATGTTACCATAGCCCCTATGGACCAAGTAAGATACTGACAGTTAAGGAACCAGACCAAAAAATCTGTCATTCTAGGCAAAAAAAATCACTACACCCTCCTACAACAAAAACATCAGCTAAAACCTCAAAAGTTCTGGGCTGGTATTAACAATCTTCTCCACCTAGGCCGTTCCACCACTCCTACCCCATCAGCTGCCCTTGATAAATCCCCTGTTGAAATTGCAAACAGCTTCAACTCCTTCTTTACTGAAACTATCCAGTCTCTAGCTACCCATCTCACTTCATTGGACACAAACACCAGCTATGGCACATCTAGCCCTGATCCACCTGGCACCCAACCATTCTTTACCTTTCAAATTGTACCTACCAACCTGATCTGGACCTTACTCAAAAAGCTAAAACCTACTACACTAGCTGCCGACCACCTCTCAGCTGAATATCTTCAAAAAGCAGCTGATGCCATAGCACTTCCCATTTCTATTCTGATTGACAGATCCATCTCAGAAGGATCCATCCCAGCAATATGGAAAATACCACATGTTATACCTCTCCATAAAGGAGGAAGTTCCACAGAATTATCTAATGTTAGACCTATAGCCATTCTTTCACCACTAGCTAAAATCATGGAAAGATGCATACACAAACAAATCATGCACTTTCTTATTCAAAACGGAAAGCTCGCCGACTCTCAGCACGGCTTTAGGCCATTCCTCAGTACCACCATGGCTTTTTTATCTTTCTCTAATATCATCAGTCTTCATCATAACAACAACAAACTATCTTCAGCACTCTTCCTAGATCTCTCAAACCTTTCGATATGGTCAACCATCAGCTACTGCTCAATACCCTACAAACCATTGGTTTAGACCAACATGCAATACAATGGTTTCATTCCTACCTAAATGGTAGACAGCAGGCTGTCTTATGGCAGAGCAAGCTGTCATCCTAACTTCCTCTAACCCTAGGTGTTCCACAAGGGTCCATACTAGGTCCCCTTCTTTTCTCTATCTTTATCAATGATCTGCACACCACCATCCTAGGAGCTTCCTGCATCCAATATGCAGATGACTCAATGGTAATATGCCCTGCCTCCTCTCCTACACAACTTTTAGCCCTCACCCAGACCACTTTCAGCGCAGTAGGAACATGGCTAGCTAATCACTGCCTGCTTCTAAATCCTAACAAAACCAAGCTACTACTTTTCTCCCCTAACCATAGAATTCCTCCTCCTTCCTTCAACATCAAATCTAGCAATGACACCATTATCTCCCCTGATGACCATACAAAGCTTCTAGGCATAATAATAGACAACAACCTTAAATTTGCTAAACATGTCAAGTCCATCAACAAAAAACTTGGCTCCCTGTACCGAGCCAAACCTTTCCTTACCCCCTTAGCTAGTGTAGCTATTGCAAGGTCACACCTCATCTTTACCATTATGTATGCCTCCCCTGTACTCACCAACCTATCCAAAACTGATCACAACAAATTATAAGGATGTTATAATCATATAACTAGATTTGCTACAGGCATGGCTTTTAAGACCCACCATTGCCAGAACCTCAAAGCACTGGGATGGCTAGAGTTTCCTACCCTTCTACAGTTCAACCAGCTTATAGTAGTGCATAGAATACTCCATCAATGTGATAACACCCCTGCCCTCAAAAATATTCTCACCCCTTATAGTGCCCCCAGGCCATTACACTCAGCTGATAAACTAATGATACTGACCCAAAAATCCAACAACTCAATCGGTAAAATCTGGAATCTACTCCCTACTACCATTACCAAGGAAACCTCTCTTCTTCTTTCAGCTTTTTCTGGTTAGGGGTCATCACAGCAGATCACCTGTCTGCTCATGATTGGCAGTGGAGTTTTACGGTGTCAAGTTGCCAGCCCGGCACCCAACCTTCCACAGATGGCACACTCACACCTAGGGCCAATTTAGAGTATCCAATCCACTTACAGCATGTGTTTGGAATGTGGGAGGAAACCAGAGTACCTGGAGGAAACCCATGCGACCACAGGGAGGACATGCAGACTCCACACAGAAGGCACGCCAGCCGAGGATTGAAACGGACAACCTCTTGCTGTGAAGCAGCAATGCTAACCAATGCACCATCATGGCTGCTCCACCAAGGAAATCTCACTACCCCTATTTAAAAGAGAACTCAAAAAATGCCTCGCATCTCATTGGCTGTGCTCTTGTTCTAAAGCTGACTAACAACTTCACTCATAAATGTCTTGCTACCCAACCTGCTGTTTAGCCAAGTATCTATGCCTCATAGCATTTGAATATCTAAGCATTGTGAATTATGAGATCTGATTGTATTCTATGTTCACATTTTCTGATACATCTTTGCCAATCAGACGTAAGTCTGCAGATTGTGTATATTGATATCTGCCTGTATTCTTTGTCTATATTTTCTAAACATGTTTGCCTCAGTTTATCACTCAGTGATGTATGTACTGTCTCTTTTTTTTTTGGTATGTGGAGCTTTTCTCCCCGGGCTTCCGCTGAAAATGGACATATATCCAGTCGGACTATCCTGGTCAACAAATGTAATATAAATAAATAAATAAAAGAGGACATTCTTGTTTGGTTCCTATCAAAATTTTTATTGAATAAGAAGTAAATGTACCTGGGCTGGATTCACAAATGGCCGATTTCCATGCAGGAACAGTATAGCCACTCCTGCATGCAATATGGCCGCTGTGCAATCCAGGATAGGGCCGTTTTCGCATGCAGGAGTGGCCCTATACTGTTCCTGCAGGGAATTCCATTCATTATGCAAATCACCTCATTTGCTGGTGAAAAACATGCAAATTAGGTGATTTTTGCGATTCAGCAAGCTGAACAAAATCTGTATAGGAACAGTGTCAGTGCAAAAATGTATTTGGCTAGAAGCCGAATACATTTTTGCATCTGACAAAACGGAGGCATGACAGCTCATGAAAAGCATGTATTATATTGAACAGACAAGCCAATGGCCAAATATAAGGCCATTGGCATTAAAAGCAGCTTAAATTTTTTAAAAATAAAACTTTTATTTTTTTTGGCCAATCTCGGCCGTTTAAGCTAAGGGCAGCGGTGAGCAAACACGGGAGTGCTGAAAATAAAAAAAAATTAAAAAAAGGGAAAAACTGCTTTTTAACAGAAATCTGCATTTTGCCATTATAGTTAATGGCATGCTGAATGTAAACAAGACAAGGGAGCACTGGTTGCCAAGGTGAAAAGTTGTGCTTGAGAGTTGTAACTATGGACCTGCACACTGGGGTATGCAAATGAAGGGATCTATACTGAATCACAGATTTCTACCTACTGACAGCATCTACCTAACTGTGCAAGGGAAGGAATAGGGAACCATGTAGGCAGGACAAGATGATGACTTCAGTAGCGGGTATGCCATGCTTGGTGTAAACTTATAGGAGCCCTGCGGTCGGTGTTTGCTCTTAGCTAAGCACAGCTAAGGAAGGGGGTGTGTCTCAACATTGTTGAGCACTGTTTCCCTTGCTTAAACAGATGTGCGCCATGCACCGGGTTTAAAAAAAAAAAGCACAGGAAATAGCAGCTCTTTTCACATCTGAGCACTGGGTGTGCACGGTGCACATTGGGGCTTAAATGAGAAGGCAATGGGAAGGGAAAACAGCAGTAGGAAGTCAATCAAGGAGAACTAGCATAGCTGGCAGGTGAAATGTATCAGAATCAGCCAATCACACAGACAGCAGCCCAACACACTACTATAAACTATGCAAACACCTTTTAGTCTGTGTTTTGTCCCAAAAACTCTACACCACTGGTGTACACAGACATAGAAATTTTACCTGACAAAACTAACCAACTGTTAGGGGCTGCTGTCACTTTCATACATCGCTATGTGCAAGTGGCTGAGGGTGGTGAGGATGTGAATTCTGACAATCATCCCACAGTGAGGAGGAGGAGAAGAGTGTACAGACCCAGGGTAACATACCAGGGGCAACATGAGCTGGAGATAGTGGAGTGCTATAGGGTGGACAGGAACACTCTAAAGCAAATTGTTGAGCTGTGTCAGCCCCGCCTCACACACAGAACCAACCGAGGGGAACCCATCGCAGTGGAGACCAAGGAATGTGTAGGCTCAAGAATACTAGCCACAGATACCTTCCAAAGGGCAACTGGGGATATCATGGGGATCTCACAGGCATCAGCATCTGGGGTACTTCACCAGTTCCTGGATGCCATGTCAGCACATGCCGGTGAGCACATATATTTCCTCAACACTCGTGAGGCATTGAGCAGCAATATGCATCTCTTCCACCAAATAGCTGAATACCCTGAGATAGTGGGCATTATAGACTGCACGCACATACACATCAAAGCACTACCCGGTGAGTGGGGTAGGGTCTACATAAACCACAAGGGCTTCCCCTCCATCAACTGCCAGGTCGTGTGCCATGCCCAGGGCATTTTCTTGAATTTGTGTGCTGGTCGCCCTGAAAGCTATCACAACTACCGCATCTGGCATATGACACAGCTGTACCAGTCATTTGCCAGTGGGGACATCCCATATAGCCACCTAGTGGGGGATGCTGGCTATGCACTGGAGCCATGGCCGATGCGATCCCTCAGAAATGCACACACACCTGAGCAAGAACTCCATAATGAGGCACACGTACAAACCAAAATCATAATAGAGTGTGTGTTTGGGATGCTCAAGTCACTGTTTACTGCCTGGGCATATCTGGTAGAGCCTTGCAGTACTCTCTAGCTACATGTACACAAATGTTCATAGTATGTGCCACGTGGAAACAGCTGCAGCAGAAACAGCATGGGGCATGGCAACACAGCCCCCCACCATTGCCAATGCCATCACAGGCACAGAGGGACTCGGAGGAAAAACTACCTGAGCCTGCCCATGTAGGCAGAAGAAGGTGTGCCCAGTATGCCCAGGCTTTGGCAAAGAGGCAACACATAGCACATACACTGACATGGTAGGGACCCAGGGAATGACACCTCTCTCTGACTCGCACATACAGTAAAAGGGATGCCAAGCATGACACTACCTGTGCTTTACCATGTATATGGAGTGTACTATGTGCATCTGACATAGTCAGCCCTCCAGCACCATCCTCAATACTGGCCCAGCCACAAGGTAAGTCACTCTTCCTATCAATTACAGAATGGAGTAGTATGTTCTGATAGTTGTATCTATGGTATGGATGGGAGCATGCAAGGGAATCGGGTGGCTGAAAGGGATAGCAGACACCTCTATGGGCAACATGAAATCCATAACAAATACTGGTGTCAACATACTAGGCAGTACTAGACAAGGTGACAAATCCCACTGCAGTACATGTGGTGGCACAAATGTATGTCCATAGGACACACACATGCTTGTCAGTGAGGCTCACATACACACCACCAGCCTTAGCCAGCAGGACAGGTGTAGATGGCCATAAATAAATGCTGGGCTAAGGCCTCCAATTGATGGCAATGGTGAACAGCCCCCTCAAGACCTATACAGACAGACTACAACAGGTCTGGCAGTTGTATGTTAGTTCTGAAGGGTAAGAAGTCTGAAACTGAAATGCAGGTCAATAAAACCTAAGATCTGTACTCTACTGATATGCCTCCAGTCTGCATGATAGGTCAGAATACCAAATGAATTGGAAGCCAACAGAGTAGCTGAAATACCAGTACAGTCATAGCAAATGTTTAAAGTTGTCAGGTGTGCCCCCCTCACAATCCTATGTAGAAATGCAGTACCATGTAAGTGTGAGGAGTAATATCAGTGGAGCACAGATTACCCGAGCTAGCCCAATCTACAGGATAGAGTGTTGCATGTATACAATATGCAGGGGTCTGTGTGTTAGGTTGTTGTGTGTTCAATATTGTCTGGAAGTGGTCAGCATGTAGGCATGGAGGGTTATGTCTTGGTGGCCTATGGGCAGCACTGTGGTTGACAGGGCCATGTTCCAACAACTGCAGTGCTAACCACAATGCTTCTCAGCAATACCCATGTCAGCAGTCATCCATACTCACTGTCCAGATGTCAAGATCTGTCACCACCATCTGAAAGATGGACATCCCATGAATGTGGGCCCATACATACACACAGTACACAGGTGGAAGTACCCTAGACAGAGTGCATAAAATGTAACTGTCAGCTGTGCGCAACATTGGAATTCTACAGACAGGTTAGCAGCACATTAGTTGTCCATGTAGTATGGAATACTGATGTAGTCTGAATAATCACTGACAGACCACAAAATGCACAGTTAAGAAGTAATGAGAGACTGCCTATGTCCCCACACAAGGCAGCATAAGGTGAATGTCCCAGGTATATCTGTGAGACAGATGCAAGTAGCTTCTATATCACACATGCACTCAGCTCACCCCATCAGCCACAGGTTTATCACAGGTCATATCCTTGCAGTTGGGAATAAGTACAGTATGACCCCACTTCTGTATGGGAATACCCACAGAATGCAGCATGCTGAAGAGGTGCCCTATGCAGGTGTGTCCCTAGCTGTAAGCAGCACCCTGCCTGCATCCTGACCAATGGATCAATATGGACATGAACTATTGCCATTAACACCTCCCACATTTACCCTGTCACCCCAGGGGAATCCACTGGCCAGCAGCAGCCTGGGAATGTAGGAGTGACAAAATTCACTGGCCTGTTTTATATGGCCTGCATCACTACCAAATGGCCTACAGTCCTCTGTTAAATGCCTGTAACTCACCATAGTGCCAATGTATGGTATCTCATGAGGTCCCAACAAACAACCTAACACAGTCAACAGAACACAAATGCAAGGCCATGTTGACAAATCCCAGTAGCATGCCCCCATGTCCTACTGCATGAACTGTGTACCAATCCATAAATATCATTGGGATGAAGCGACAGCTATAGGCATACTTCTCAGATATCGCTCTCATAATGTTAGGAAGATGATAGAATAACAGAGTGGGGGGTGTAGACACATGGACGTCATGGAGTGTGTGACATCTGAAACTCTGATGTGTGCCCATATTCCCCCTGCCTGCAAACCCAGTAATGGGTGGCTACAAACCTGCTCATAAACCACAATGTGAAGGGGAAGTGACCACATATATGAGCCCTGCCTCTGGGTAACCTGGGTGAATCTGTACAGCTGAGAGGTATGGCCACAGCAGGATATGGCCATTCTGTTAAGTTGATATATGTGCAAGAAGGGAATCCTCAGCTACCATAGTACCAAGGTGCTGGACCATTTACACAGACCCATCAGCAAGTGTTTCTAGCTACTCCTCCATAATGGCAGGAGTGTGCAAGAATGTGTAGGCAAAATGTTATTTCCCAATAAATAACTGTGAGCAAATAATTATATCTGTCAGTAGTTGATGACATAATACATCACAGTGTAAAACAGTACCTATGTCTGAAATTCTCTGCCAACACTAACCATGTAACACTAGCAGCACCGACAGCAACAGTTGTAGTATCCCCCATCTGTCACCCATTGTGACTCCATATTGTCAACCTATCTACACATATCCTGCATAAACAGGTTGCTAGCTGTAGGTGTAGAACACCAACTCCTGGACTGGAGTACAACCCTACCTGGAATGGATTCTCACACTCAATACAGAAGGTCATACTGGACATGCTCCTACACTTAGAGAAATGAAGCCCATGTCAGTGCACACACACCAAATTGTACACCATTTATGCTTCACACACACATTGGATAGGAATACTCACACATATCTAATGCCAACAGACTGTAATATGTCAAACATACACACACAGAGATGTGGAGAAGAGAGAGGCAGACAGTGACAGAAAGAATTCCATTGTGAGGCCTGTCCCACCCACTACACATCCAATTGGCTGATATGACATGATGTGCTGATGTCAATCACTGTAGACATTCCTTTTGGCAGCCCTCAGCCCTATAGTGTCTGCGGTGCTTGTGATAACTGTGTAACACGATAGTATAAATCAGTATTCATGTAGCATTTGTATACTCAGTCCTGTCAAATGTAAAGTTTTGTGTGACTGAGTGTGTATGTGTGTTTCCAGAGGAATGATTTATGTCCCATTCACATAGACTGCACTTCCCATTGCCCGTGTTAGCACTCCTGCTGATGTCAGTCACCTTGAAATAAACCATCGGCCGAACTTCAGCACTGTAAGCTCTGTGGTGCTTGTGATAACTGCGCAATACTGTAGTGTAAAAAACTAGTTAAGTAGGCATTCCAATCCCAGACATAGCAACTGTTAAACTGTGTGTGTGTGTGTGTGTGTGTGTGTGTGTGTGTGTGTGTGTGTGTGTGTGTGTGTGTGTGTTAAGATGAATGATTTTCAGGCCATTCACACTCACGACACCTGCCATTGCCCTACTTTAGCACATCTGCTGATGTCAGTCACCTTGAAATAACCATTTGGCCAAGTCTTAACTCTATAAGCTACGTGACACTCATGATAATTGTGTAATACTGTAGTGTAACAAACTAGTTAAGTAGGAGTTCTAGTCCTGGTCCTGGCAACTGTGATAATGTGTGTGTCTTTGTTGACACCTGCTTTTATGGTCATTCACACTTACAGCACTTCTCTTATCCCTCCTTTAGCACTGCAGTTGATATCACTCACCTTCAAAGATATATTTGGACAACTCTTCAACATATAAGCTCCATGGAGCTTGCAATAACTGGGTAATACCATAGTGAAGCAAGCTAGATGGGCTGGAATTCTAATCCTGGTCCTGGCAACTGTGTTAAGGTGTGTGAGAGTGTGTGTGTCTTTGTTGACACCTGCTTTTGTGGTCATTCACACTTACTACACTTCCCTTACCCCTCCTTTAGTACTGCAGCTGGTGTCACTCACCTTCAAAGATACCTTTGAAGCGCTTTCCAATATATAAGCTCCATGGCTCTTGTGATAACTGCATAACATTCTAATACCAATAGATAGCTAGGTGGGGGGTTGAAACTCAGTACTGGTGAGTGTCATCAGAATCCTGTGTGGGTGTTGGTTTGATTGTGTAATATCAAGATCCATTGCAGGGTGGGTTTTGCTACATTTTCATATTGAGGACCCATATGTCCCAATGTCACATTACAAAGCCAACAATTGTCAAACACTGTAGAGGTTGTTGTAGACAATCCACAGCCATAAATGTATATATAAGTAACTATTATAATACCCAGAAACCTCTCTCTACCCATGGATCATACACAAACACATTTGGCTCTTTCTTTCTCCCTCTCTCTGGTAGATGTGGAAAAATGCATCTGTTTTGCATAGGCAACAGCTTGACTTTGGTAGGTAATGCTCATGATCAGCTGATGGCCTGTGCTTGAATTGGAATCCTCCATTTGCTAATTGCATGTGGAACAACTGTGGTATAATTCCTATAGCCAATTGCATGGAAACTCACTCCTGTAAGTAAGCACTGCAAGTGGGTGTTGGCCCTTCTCCTTCACTGTGAGTAGGACTTAATGTGGGTGTGTGACAAACAGCATCAGAGTGGGTACTTAGAAATACCTCTTACAACAAACACTGTGGAGACAGGCCAACAAACTGGAGGGTGGTGTTCCAGACATGGGGACAGAATGTTAAGTATTGCTGTTCTACATTTGAAGTAATGTTTGACAGGGTTTGTGTGGATATGGCTGTTCTGCATGATTTAAAGTCTGGCATGACAGTGTTATGTGGGTGAGGAAACTCTCACTTGTAGGGCTATCTGCAGATTGACCAGTGTTTGGAGTCTTAGATTTGGTGTGTTACTCACACATTTTCTGTCTTTATAAATGTAGTAGCATACTCTGATGATTGTAATAAGTAAATGGTAACATCCACGTGTGTTACTGACTTCATATGTCCCAGAAGAGATATATCATAACAAACCCTGTTACACCAGCAATGTTTTCAGTTTATAACTGCAATATGTCAATATTGGTGCTGTGTTTGTGCCTCTGTCCCCAAAGTCTGTCACCCTTTGTTCATATGTCATGCAGTAAGAGGTAATATGTACAGTATACCATTATTTACTGACATAATTCCTGACATCAAGCCAGTGATATATCAGACTGCCAGACATGTAATTTATAGAAGGCCTAATATTTGAGGACAAAACCTGGACATTCTGTTGTAGTCTGTACAGTAGTGAGGTCTGTGCACTTATGGTGATTGTTGACAGAGTGTCTGTATTATGTAGCATTGTATTGTGAATATGTTATTTGGCCTGTGTACAGACTGGGGTAGATTTCAGTGTTCTTGGTCCTGTTCTATCTGACGTTGCATGCTGCTCCGGTTTCTGATACCCTATAAGCCTATATGTTTGTAGGATCAGACTGAGACATGTCCTATACCGCAGTCAGTCATCAGACTACACTGTAAATTGGGCCATTATATGTAGGGTTAGTGTATGAGTGGCAAACATGAGGATGACTTTTGTTCACACAGTCCATATACTGTACTATTACTTAGGGTCACCATTATGTGACTGTGTTGAGATTGGTTGTGGGTGTGTACTTTCACACTGGTCTCTGTTACTCCATGCTGTTACCTCTAGTGCCTGCTATATTTGCAATTACATGTGTATTCCCCCATAGGTAAATTGGGCTAGTGTTGTGGCAGTCTGCCTGTAGTCTAGACAGTGCTTGGTGACATGCCTAGCAGCTCAGTGTATTTACCCTAGTGTGATGTTATATCCAGATAATTGTTAGATGTACTGTTGCCTGGCCACCATATGTGTTAGGTATTTCTGACAAAGCAGTGGGCTGATGTGAAGATGTATGTCACTAACTAGTGGGAAGTATGTGGCTCGGGGCCTCTGCTCCTCTAGTTAATATGTATTAAGACAGACAGGAAGGTGTGAATGCATCAACTGTGGCTAATCTAGTCCAGTATTTGTGATATATCCCCATTTCCATGGCTTTAAACATCCCCTTTGTCATGCTTGTTCCACATTTCTTGCACTAAGGAGTTTTGTGTATACCTTTTGACTGGCCAGATTGCTTCAGACTGTCCATGTTTATTGCTCGTATTTCTTCTGAATTCCACATTACTGTGATTTGTGTGGTACTTCACTATGATGATTTTATGATGTCTGTAATTGATGGCATACAGGTCAGTTTCAGAAGAGCCTTCCTTCACAACATGCATGTTGACACAACCCCTGTCACTGTAGCAACATTCTACATTTCTAACTGCAATACATACATTACGTTCCCTTGCACTAAGAGGTTGAGAGTTATGGTGCTGAGGTATGACTCCACTACCTGTCATGGGCATATGTTACATATATATATATATATATATATATATATATATATATATATATATATATATAGTGAGAGAGAGAGAGATACCTATATATATATATATATATATATATATATATATATATATATATATATATATATATATATATATATATATATATATATATATCATTTTAAGTGTAAACATGAGTGTTTATATACCTTCTCAGATGTATCCCACCATATTAATCTGATATGTATATATATTTACATATAAGAACATCAATGATTCAACACTATTTGCACTTACAAGTATTAAACAATTGTAGTAGTCAAAACAGTTGTTCACTACTATTAAGTATGTGTACTGAATGATATGTTTGAAAAACCAAAAGACATCCTCACAAGTCAGATGGCTTCGTGGTTAAGTGCTGTGACTATAGTGCACAGGATCCTGGGTTCAAGACCTTTTTGGGCTATTTATTTTGTTGCTGAGCAGACTGCGATGGTGGTGCTGTGGTAGCATTGTCGCCTCATAGTAAGACGTTGTCCTGTTCGAATCTCAGCTAGAGTGTCTTCTATGTGGAGACATGCGTGAATGGGCGGACCTTCATTGAAGGTTGTGCGTCAAGGCAGGCAACTCAGCACGTAAAAATCTACTGCCAATCATTAGCGGACCGGAGTTCCACTGTGGCGACCCCTAAACGGGAAAATCCGAAAGACACAATATTTTGTTGCTGGGCAGAACAAGGGCTGATGGAGACAGGGTGATTAAGGCACTTTAAAGTGGCTTTAAACAAGTTTGCGTGGTTTGTGCGATGGTATGCGCTGCTAATGTACAGTTAAATGAAAAGGCCCTTACACCATGTATGCTTCACTTACCAGTGTGCAAATCTGCTTAGCATTTACATTTAAGCAATGCTTACACCTGCTAAGCATATCTCACACTTGGTAACCAGTGATCACATTCCAGTCTGATAAAATAAAAGGGTAATGTCATCTTTAATAAGTGTATTTAATTCCATGTACATGTGCTTCTATGTGTTGTCATTACAGCAGCAAGTGGTGTGAGTATACTGTATGGAACACCAGAGTTTACATGGGTAGTACCACAATCTTTCCTCTTTGTATGTGTTTCATACTTGGGTACTATCCCAGGTTATATGCAGTCACACTTTCATGTATTGTATCATTACATTAGTACTTTTAACAGTACATTTCCAAGTAAGAGTAGATTACAGATTGTAGTACTAGAACCATACACCCCTCATGCAAAGCTGGACTCTGAGTACTGACTATCATGTTCCTGGTGTTTGTGCTGTATGTTTTTATGCATCTCCTATTGGATATTGATCTGATATGTTGAAATTAACTGTAGACTACTATGTTTTAGGACATATCATTGAGGACTGCTGTCATGTAGTAATGGCATACCTATCAGTTTCAGACATCTATCTGTCAAAACATTCATCCTAATGCATAACTTGTTGGCTAGATACTTTCCGTCTGTCCTCTGTACAGATGTGCAGATGTCAGGTATTGATCTTGGCTGCTTACAGGCAATCTTATGATTGACTGACACTGACATATCAGCCCAGCTATGTTATAAATGCCACAGCTAGGAAACCATACTCTCTATGCACCACATGCCATGGATATCTCAACCAGACTACCACAGTCAACAGAACATGTTTGGGTACAGGTCCCTAACCCAGACACTGGCCATGTTATGCAATATATGTTGCATACATGTCAATTGGAGCACCTCACTGGCTCTCTTCAAGAGAAAACCAGATGAGAGGATGTTGAATTTAACTGTCACCCTGGGGATCACTCAAGTGGAATCAGTTGATAGATGGCCTGCTGACAAATGTCAGGTGGCATACCAGTGTACTCACATGCCCTACTCTTCTCATCTCTCCATGGACATTAGCCTTGTACACACATAGGAACACCTGCACCTATGGACCTTAGTACTGACAAATGTGTCTGTGTGCATTATTGAGTATAACAGTGTCTGTGTGTTTATAAACTTGTAGTTGAAAATACTCTGAGTGCCTTCTCACCAACTACACCCCTCATGGCTATACTTAGAAAGGGCTGCTGCTGTAATTTATATTAAATGTACCTTGTGACACTCTTCACTCTATGGGCTACTTGGAGCTTGCAGTACCAGCATAACACTGCTCTACAAATAGGTAGACAGGCATGGGTTACCCTCTGAGTCCTTGCAAATGTGAGTATGTGTGTGCAATTGTGTGTGAATGTGCATATTTGTAGGAGACAGAATTCTGAGGCCACATTCTCCAAATACACTAAACCTTGCCATGCATTATAAGGGATGGTGATGTTGCTGACATTAGGACAGCCATGACAAAACCCCCACCCTTCTATCCTTGTGGAATGTGCAATAAATGCATATCCCTGTAGTAGCAAAAATTAGATAGACAAAGGTTTGTATTGCAGTCCTGGTCACTTTGTGATTCTGGGTATGTCAGAGCATTATCATGAGTTTCAGTGAGTACAATATCCAATGTGGGGTGGGGGTGCTGGGTATACTGTCTTTACTCCATGGCACCCCCAGTACATGTTACAAGGTCATCTGTATGAGGACCGCTGTCACCATCAACCATACAGATAACTAATGACGCTGTCCAGCCCAATGATGCATGTGCTGTTTTTAAAAAACTCTGTAACAGTATGGACTCACTAATAAGGTAGTCAGCACTGCTAAACCCAGGTCTGTCAAATGTGTCTATTACTGTAGGCGTTTGTCAATGTGTA
Source organism: Protopterus annectens (assembly GCF_019279795.1). Taxonomy (NCBI): domain Eukaryota; kingdom Metazoa; phylum Chordata; order Ceratodontiformes; family Protopteridae; genus Protopterus; species Protopterus annectens. The sequence continues at coordinate 617,801,045 of NC_056746.1, read as the reverse complement.
TATGACAGTATGTTATACTATGTATTGTCCATTAACACCCAGTACATACCCCATTACCATACTGTACAAGGCCTGGTGTTGTTGTTCACTTTACAGGAAGCTCCGGACACACCTCACCCTATCAGATCTGTGGTGTGTGCAATTAAGGCCAAACACATTAGTAGCAATTAGTACCTAGGTAGGGGTTCTGCTCTCAGTATTGCCAAGTAAGTGTGTGTGTATGTGAAGGGATCTACTTCAGTTTGAAGAAAATATATTTCTCAGGATATCATTTGTCCAAGAACTAACTGGCAAAAGGTAAGATTTCAAAGCAATCATCTTGTGGAAATGCATTCCATCAAAACTAGTACTGGATGTGTAAATGCCCTCTTCTCCACTGTACAGTTGTACAGCGATACTGAAGTTGGTATATATAGTTGTTGTGGGCACAGCCACCCACATTGGGGTTATTGTTGTGTGTATCCCTCCGCTCAGTGTGCTGTTATACTGTACAGTTTATGTTAAGAGGTTAAGTAGTTGTTAATCACACTATTTGTGGTTCTATGCTACCCCACACCCTCCAAAGTGGGGGGTTATGCCACCCACACCAGCACACCTATGTTTACCAACTCCAGAATTGCACTACATTGGGGAAGAGGACATATACCCTGTCTATACCATTTTCAATGACATTAAACTGGCGTACTGATTATTTACTGATGTGATGTTTTGGCAATTTGGTCGTGGTGGAATTACATAGGCCAAATTGAGTTCTCTGCAAAATGAAGTACATCTATGGGAACAGTATTTTCTGTGTATTGCATCAACACAAAAACCTCTGTGCGTTTGTTATTCACAAACATTTGGTATGTTCCACCAAGTACACTAACCATAGTAGAAAGACAAGTGAGCAAACGCTTATGGAAAACCCAAGAAATGCTGCAAATATGTTTTCAAAGAATGGTGCTTTCCTCCTTGGCTACTGCTGTTGAAATTCTTGTTAAGACGCTTCTCCTTGTTTCTTCTTTAAAAGAACTTTTATTAAAATGTTTTAAAATAAAAAACTAAATAATAGCTACAACCTAACCATTTGAAAGTTAGCGTTGTAACACAAAAAAGAGAGATGAGCGCTTTCGGTTTATCAACCTTCTTCAGATCTGCTTAACATTTGCAGCTACTTCTATTTATATTCATGCTGCTTACTTAGAGTCATCCCCCACAACCAATGGGAGCTTATATGCTAATTCTTTATGTACTTGTAGATCAATCCGATGTTCTAGTTCTTATTTTAGGAAGCCAATTACATTCTTCCATGCAAATGAGTTTTAATAAATCTACCAATATTTATTCATTTCTTTCTCTCACCTAATTTGCTATTCTTTTTCTTTTGCTCCAATGGCTTGTGTGTATCCTGTTGCAAGATGCAGGCTCCACCTTTTTATGCCATGTTCTTATTTGCCTTTTGTAAAAACTAATCACTCTCCCTGCATAGCATTTTTCATGTATTTTGCCTCTATATTGGAGGCATCTGTCTGCCTATAACAGGGTTACAACCTCTTCTCTTTCACGGGTTGTCTTCAATAGGTAAACCACAAGTACAATGGCTTTCTCCTTTGTTTTAAAACATAGGATCAAACACTTTCTTGTATATGCTCTTACTCCCATGTCATCAGGTCTCTTTCAAACCGATAGCGCTTACTTAATTACATAAATGCACTTGCTAACTCACATCATAAATCAAAAACTTTTTTTATTTTGTGTCTTGCTTCTTAATATCAAGTCTCTTTCTGACTAGGAGCACTTGCTTATATTCGTAGATGTACTGCTGATTCCTGTTATTCTATCCAAGTTTTACTTTGTACAGAGCTCTTTACTCAGTCTTATTAAGAAGCTATCCTAATTGTTTTTTAATGTTATGTAATCCGTTGGTTGGCAAATTACACTTCTCCTTTTTCTCCCATACTAATTCCAAACTCTCTAATTCAATGCCTTTTCCTTCATTTGCTGACAAATTTCTGCTAGCAAATATCTTTGATCTCCATAACACATCATTTCTCCTTTCTAACTGATGTAAATAATGGATGAACAACACTCTTTCTATTCTTTTAGTGCTCTAAATTTCAATATTTTCCAGACTTCTACATGCACAGTGAACTTGATTTCAATGTATTTATAGTTTGGAGTTTGCTCTCCTACCATCATAATATTCAAATCGGGACTAGAACCCTGAACCTTTTGTTTAAGGGTCTAATGCTCTACCAACTGAGCTACATTGGTAGATGCATAGTTCAACACCCTCTTACTTTTCTTTTCTTTCTAAATAAGGTTGAAGAGGACTATAACATATAGGCCAAAAAAATATAATAAGCAAATTACACTCTTTTTATCCCTTTGATGCTCTTGGTTTCAATTTTTTTCCAAACTTCTTCTTGCACAGTAAACTTAGGTTCAACTATTTTCATTTATGATTAGGGATTTCTTCTCCTTTCACCATGGTGCCCAGACTAGGACTCGAGCCCTGGACTCTCTGGATAAGGGTCTGATGCTCAACCGACTGAGCTACATTGGCAGATGTATAATTCATTTCCCTCGTAGTTTCCTCTCTTTTAAAACAGGTTTAAGCAGGACTATAGCATTTAGTCTGGGGAATTGGTTGGATCGTAAATTAATTATCCATTGCAACTCAATTTTTTCTGTTTTATTTACTATATCACCTCTTCTTTCCATAGGCTTAATCTGTGCCATAACCATAAATCTAAAGTTATGCTCTGGATTTTCTTTAATATGTGCATAAAGAGCATTAGTCTCTATTTTAGTATGAATGTCCCGTATATGTCAAGGATAAACTGCCAGGATACACCACGAGAATAGATGCATAAAATCTTCTTTTATTCCAGTAAAAACATAAGATAGGATAAGCGCTTTCGCGTGCACTGTGCACGCTTCATCAGATCAATTAAATTAAATAAAAACACTTCTTATATATAAAAGTCCAACCAATAAAATGCATTCAATAAAACTATTAACTTCAAGTAAAACTAATTGATTAATTGATTAGTACTTTACAATATTAAGCTTCTAAAGCTGAAAACAACCAGATGAGTTTGACAAGGCATCTTGTACCATCACAAATTCACATTCAGCCATCGCCAAACAAACAAACAGACAAACATTATTGTTCTATTCTCTTGTTTTGTTTTGTTCACAATAACATAAAGTATTTCTTAAAATTAAACTTCAATAAGTGACATTAGTCATACATTTGTATGTCAACTTTGCTTACAAATCATGAAGAATATACAGTTGCCTTCAAGCCTTAATAACTAAGCTTTTATAGCAACAGTTACCATTACTTTCATTTCATTAGAAGACCTTCTTTCTTTCCATAACGGACAGTCACCGTGAGAATCTCAACTATGCATAAATGCCTACTACATAGTATCATTTGACAAAGCTTTTCGCCAATGCATAAAAATATATATATTACAAATGCATAAAAAATATATGACAGTAATATTTCAAAACTGTGCATTGGTAATAGATTTCACCAAAAATTTTTTCTTTATTTATTTAAAAATTACTATAAAAGAGATGAATATCTATATATCATAAACTATAACTACCAGGTCTTTTTCGATAAGGATGAGTCAATCTAATAAACTACCATAATAAAATGTCATTGCATCTATATTACATTTACCAATCGTCTTAGTTCTATTTTCTAGTTCATCTTCTATTAAGGAGATGTGTAAAGTTTAGGCTAACTTCAGTATAATAGATGTATATGACACTTAAATATAAATATAAATATAGAAATATAAAAAGAATACATAGCTTATTATTTATTAGTAGATATAAATGGATGTGAATGGATATGATAAGACTAATAATTAATATATAATATAATACGACCTTAATTTATTATGTTTCAGCACTGAATAGAACTGTTCTCCTCTCCATAAGAGATGTTCCACTGATGCAACTAATGCAACTATTAAACTAATAAATATATAAATAATAAATAAGTAAAAATGTGTTACAATGAGCTATATATTAAGAACATAATATACTTGTTCATATACAAAGTATCAGATCAAGTAAAAAACAAGTAAAAAACATTCTCTTTAATTACATTCTGTTTAAATGATGTTAAACATATGTATTCAATATGAATGCAACAGTACATAAAGAATATATAAATGTATAAATAAATAAATAAATAACCATGTGTGTATGCAGCCATCCAGTGGGGGGAGGAGGGTGAAACACTGAAAGAAGAAAGTTCATCGAGTCTGAACTCTACAGAGTTTGAAGTGCCATGAAAACATCCAGAAAAGAAACAGTGACTTGAGTTGGAAAGGTGCTACAGCCATGGAGAATGCAGTTTACAACTTTCTTATTTAAAAAAATTGCAAAAACTGCATAGAGAAATTACTGCAGGTCTTTGCTGTTCTAAACTTTACAGTCACAATAATGTCCCGTATATGTCTTAATACACGTTCTTTGAATTTTCTGTTAGTCTTACCTATATAGAATGCTTTACATACCATGCAGCTTGCTACATAGATCACATTCTCACTGTTACAAGTTGCTCTTTCTTGAAAGATGTAAACCTTATTTGTCATTGGATGCTGAAACCTATCTGTGCTCATAATGTACTGACATGCTTTGCATTTTCCACATTTGAACGTTTCTGTTGGCATAGATACATTCTTTGCCTCTTGCCTACCTATGTCACATAGGAGCATCTTTAAGTTCTTCTTATTTTTATAAGTATAACTAGGATGTTCTCCTACTATGTCTTTTATGTTCTGGTGCCATTGTTAGTATAGGCCAGTACTTCTTAATAGTTTCTCTTATGATAAAATTATCAGTACTGTACGTCAAATGACATCTTACTATTTCCTTTCTTCTATTCAGCTCCTTTTCTTTGTTCTCTTTATCAATTTTAGCTGAATAGTATGGTCTCCCTTTCTTCCTTCGGATAACTCTAAGCTTGTCTTCATCCATTTTTACTTCCTTATACCCTCTGGCTGTAAAGTTGTTCATTAATCCTTGTATTTCTTCTTGAAATGTATTATCATTGGTACACAATCTGGAGACCCTTTGCATCTGGTTGTCCTTAATATTTTTAAAAATATGGCCCGGATGCATGCTAGATCTATGTAAAAGATGTTTTTTCCAAGCTGTTTTTCTATACAGGGCTGTTTCCAATCCTTTGATCTAGTCCATAATAATACTAACATCCAGAAATTCCATTTTCTTCCATGACATATTCATTTCAAACTTTAAGAAATCTGTTGTTGTTGTTAGAAATTGAATGAATTACTGCAACAAACTTTCATGCCCTCTCCATATAAGGAGAATGTCATCAGCAAAGCATCCATAGAATTGTATATGTTGTTGCCAATTATTATTTTCATCTTTGCTCCACTGGCATTCCCATTGGGCTAATACTATATTTGCATAACTATTGGCACATGGAGTGCCCATGGCTACTCCCCATTTCTGCCACTAGACTTCATGCTCATATAGAAATACATTGTTTTGTAATATAATTTCTAGTAGCCCACATATCCTTTCCACATCCTTATTCGGTTGGTTAGCTAGTATAAAGTTTCTGACTGCTTCTATACCATATCCATTGGGTATGCTAGTAAATAAGCTATTCACATCCATTGTTGCCAATACCATATGCCTATAGTTGTCACACTTGTGAGCTTCAGCATTCAGTTTCTCTAATAATTGTGCTGTATCTTTTAACACTGTAGGTGCTTTCTCTAACAGATTTTTAAGCTCATCTTCTATGTAAATGGAAAGAGGCTCCGTGATCCACCCTCTTCCTGAAACTATAGGCCTTAATGGCGGATCATTTAAATTCTTGTGTACCTTCGGTATGCCTTTTATTTCTGGTATAAGTGGATGTAAGGTTTCAAAAAACGCATACAAGTCTTCATCTATTATTCTACACATTAATTTTTCATACAGATCTTCTTTGACTTCCTTTATCAATCTTTCTATTTGTTTAATACCTATCTTAGTATATGTAGTTGTATTTCTAAGAAGCTCCTTCATTTTGTTGTCATATTGTTCCTTTTTCATGATGACCAATACACCTCCTTTGTCAGCTGGTTTTATCACTATTTCTTTGTTAAGTTGCAGTTCTTTCAATGCCTTGTGCTCTCTATAGTTCAAATTGTGGAATTGTTTTCCTTTTCCTTCATTTTTGTGATGTGCTATTTCATTCTCACAAAGTTTGATGAATGTTTCCACCTGAGGATGACTTATAAGCACAAACGTACTTGGCCTCTTATAGGTTTGTTTTAAATCATCTGAACCCATACTTTGTGTATTTTTGGTGCCATATATGTATTTTAACATTACATTTCTTCCAAATGTTTTTAAATCTATTACCACCTCACTAAGTTGGGACCTAATGGAGGGTATAAAGGTCAGGCCTATTTGCAGAAGTTGGTTTGTTCCTCACTCAATACATAGTCTGAAATATTTATTACCAATGACTCTGTATCCTCTTTTCTACTTCTTGTTTGCCTCTCCTCTAGGTTGCCTTTCTCTTTTTCCTTTCCCTGCTTAGCGATCTTGGGGCTCTGTCATTCTGTTGATGTATAAGAAAAGGGAGTTGTTGAAAAATTGGTGCATATTTTTCTCCCTTTTTAGTTACCACTCCTAGCTTACTACTTCCTTTATTATTTTCTTTATTAACTATCTCTAGTGTTCTTGATCCCCCCTTCTCTGTTGTAAACACAACTTCTAATTCTTCCATGTCCTCAGTGACTATACTGCCATTTGTTACTACTCCTGCCTCTTTATTATCACTCCTCTGTCTTGGTGGGGCATGGATTTCTGCTTGCACATGTTGTTTTCTAGATGTTATTTCCGATATGGACATTTTTCTTCTATTTCCTTTTGTGTCGCTAATTTTGGGTTGATCTTGATTCCTTGCTGTTCTTGGCCATTCAAAGTGCTGGCCTGCCTTGAAGTCATCAAAATCTCTTCTTAGTTTGTTAATTGTTATAATTTTTAACTTACTGTCATAAATGTCCAATTTGTCTTGGAGGTTCTCCAACCTCATAAGATTTTCTTCAGAGAGATCTAGTTGTTCCATCTCACTCTGCTTTATTTGTATAAGTTCTGAGATTTCATTTTCCTGCAGCTTAAAGAAATCTATAAGTAATCTAATATAATTAAAGCTGGTTTCTATGTTGCTCCGTTGCCATTGTGCTAAGAGCTCCAGATAAGTGTTTCCATATAGTCACTGAAGACATGGAAGTAGTAAGCTAGGAGTGGTACCTAAAAAGGGAGAAAAATCTGCACCAATTTTTCAACAACTCCCTTTTCTTATACATCAACAGAATGACAGAGCCCCAAGATCCCTAAGCAGGGAAAGGAAAAAGAGAAAGACAACCTAGAGGAGAGGCAAACAAGAAGTAGAAAAGAGGATACCGAGTCATTGGCAATAAATATTTCAGACTATGTATTGAGTGAGGAACAAAACCAACTTCTGCAAAGAGGCCTGACCTTTATAACCTCCATTAGGTCCCAACTTAGTGAGGTGGTAATAAATTTAAAAACATTTGGAAGAAATGTAACGTTAAAATACATATATGGCACCAAAAATACACAAAGTATGGGTTCAGATGATTTAAAACAAACCTATAAGAGGCCAAGTATATTTGTGCCTATAAATCATCCTCAGGTGGAAACATTCATCAAACTTTGTGAGAATGAAATAGCACAACACAAAGATGAAGGAAAAGGAAAACAATTCCACAATTTGAACTATAGAGAGCACAAGGCATTGAAAGAACTGCAACTTAACAAAGAAATAGTGATAAAACCAGCTAACAAAGGAGGTGTATTGGTTATCATGAAAAAGGAACAATATGACAACAAGACGAAGGAGCTTCTTAGAGATACAACTACATATATTAAGACAGGTATTATACAAATAGAAAGATTGATAAAGGAAGTCAAAGAAGATCTGTATGAAAAAATAATGTGTAGAATAATAGATGAAGACTTGCATGCATTTTATGAAACCTTACATACACTTATACCAGAAATAAAAGGCATACCAAAGGTACACAAGAATTTAAATGATCCACCATTAAGACCTATAGTTTCAGGAAGAGGGTGGATCACGGAGCCTCTTTCCATTTACATAGAAGATGAGCTTAAAAAGCTGTTAGAAAAAGCACCTACAGTGTTAAAAAATACAGCCCAATTATTAGAGAAATTGTATGCTGAAGCTCACAAGTGTGACAACTTGAAAGGTGGAAACATTCTCTGAGCACAGAAAATCTGGGACCCAGGGTTGGGGGCAGTAGCTGACGACTGATCCTCATGTTGCTAAACACTCAAGTTAAAGAAAACCTTCTACCCCACTGATCATGAAGAAGGATTCATCATCTAGAAGGGAGATCATCAGTCCCCCCTGTACCATCACTCTATTAGACCCATGATTGAGTACACAATGCCCGCTCGAATGTATCTGACCAGACACCTGTCTATTCAGGAATAGAAACCTTGACTGAGAAACCTTGACACGACACGGTATATGACAGGGACTGGAGGGACACCCAGGATCACAGAGCCACCTATGAGACTCCCCAAACCAGTGAGCAGAGCAGAGCCAGAGCTCTTCTCTGGTCAGATTACTGTTCCAATGGATGGATGATGGGAGATACCCCAGGGATATTATTTCAGCGTCACCACTGCTTGAGCTTTGACAGCAAAAATGAGGGCATAGTTTTATTCAGTTAACTAAAGGGGTGGAAAAAGCACATAACTATGGGCTAGGCTTATAAATGCCCTTATAGGCATATGGTATTGGCAACAATGGATGTGAATAGCTTATTTACTAGCATACCCAATGGATATGGTATAGAAGCAGTTAGAAACTGTATACTAGCTAACCAACCGAATAAGGATGTGGAAAGGATATGTGGGCTACTAGAAATTATATTACAAACAATGTGTTTCTATATGAGCATAATGTCTACTGGCAGAAATGGGGAGTACCCATGGGCACTCCATGTGCCAATAGTTATGCAAATATAGTATTAGCCCAATGGGAATGCCAGTGGAGCAAAGATGAAAATAATATCTGGCAACAACATATACAATTCTATGGACACTTTGTTGATGACATTCTCCTTATATGGAGAGGGCATGAAAGTTCGTTGCAGCAATTCATTCAATTTCTAACAACAACAACGGATTTCTTAAAGTTTGAAATCAAAATGTCATGGAAGAAAATAGAATTTCTGGATGTTAATATTATTATGGATGAGATCAAAAGATTGGAAACAGCCCTGTATAGAAAAACAACTTGGAAAAAACATCTTTTACATAGATCTGGCATGCATCCGGGCCATATTTTTAAAAATATTAAGGACAACCAGATGCAAAGGGTCTCCAGATTGTGTACCAATGATAATACATTTCGAGAAGAAATACAAGGATTAATGAACAACTTTACAGCCAGAGGGTATAAGGAAGTAAAAATGGATGAAGACAAGCTTAGAGTTATCCGAAGGAAGAAAGGGAGACCATACTATTCAGCTAAAATTGATAAAGAGAACAAAGAAAAGGAGCTGAATAGAAGAAAGGAAATAGTAAGATGTCCTTTGACGTACAGTACAGATAATGTTATCATAAGAGAAACTATTAAGAAAAACTGGCCTATACTAACAATGGACCAGAAGATAAAAGACATAGTAGGAGAACATCCTAGTTATACTTATAAAAATAAGAAGAACTTAAAGAGGCTCCTATGTGCCATAGATAGGCAAGAGGCAAAGAATGTATCTATGCCAACAGGAACATTCAAAAGTGGAAAATGCAAAGCATGTCAGTACATTATGAGAACAGATAGGTTTCAGCATCAAATGACAAATAAGGTTTACATCTTTCAAGAAAGAGCAACTTGTAACAGTGAGAATGTGATCTATGTAGCAAGCTGCATGGTATGTAAAGCATTCTATATAGGTAAGACTAACAGAAAATTCCAAAAACGAGTATTAAGACATAAATGGGACATTCATAATAAAATAGAGACTAATGCTCTTTATGCACATATTAAAGAAATTCCAGAGCATAACTTTAGATTTATGGTTATGGCACAGATTAAGCCTATGGAAGGAGGAGGTGATATAGTAAATAGAACAGAAACAAATTGAGTTGCAATGGATAATTAATTTATGATCCAACCACTTCCCTGGACTAAATGCTATAGTCCCACTTAAACCTGTTTTAAAAGAGAGGCAATTACGAGGGAAACGAATTATACATCTGCCAATGTAGCTCAGTCAGTTGAGCATCAGCCCCTTATCCAGAGGGTCCAGGGCTCAAGTCCTAGTCTGGGCACCATGGTGAAAGGAGAAGAAATCACTAATCATAAATGAAAACAGTTGAACCTAAGTTTACTGTGCAAGAAGAAGTTTGAAAAAATGTTGAAACCAAGAGCATCAAAGGGATAAAAAGAGTGTAATTTGCTTATTATATTTTTTTGGCCTATATGTTATAGTCCTCCTCAAGCTTGTTTAGAAAGAAAAACAAAATAAGAGGGAGTTGAACTATGCATCTACCAATGTAGCGCAGTTGGTAGAGCATTAGACCCTTAAACAAAGGGTTCAGGGTTCTAGTCCCGATATGAATATTATGATGGAAGGAGAGTAAACTCCAAACTATAAATACATTGAAATCAAGTTCACTGTGCATGTAGAAGTCTGGAAAATATTGAAATTTAGAGTGCTAAGGAATAGAAAGAGTGTTGTTCATCCATTATTTACATCAATTAGAAAGGAGAAATGATATGTTACGGAGATCAAAGATATTTGTTAGCGGAAATTTGTCAGCAAATGAAGGAAAAGGCATTGAATTAGAGAGTTTGGAATTAGTATGGGAGAAGAAGTGTAATTTGCCAACCAACAGATTACATAACATTAAAAAACAATTAGGATAGCTTCTTAATAAGACTGAGTAAAGAGCTCTGTACAAAGTAAAACTCAGATAGAATATCAGGAATCAGAAGTACATCTTCGAATATAAGCAAGCACTCCTAGTCAGAAAGAGACTTGATATTAAGAAGCAAGACACAAAATAAAAAAAGTTTTTGATTTATGATGTGAGTTAGCAAGTGCATTTATGTAGTTAAGTAAGTGCTATCAGTTTGAAAGAGACCTGATGACATGGGAGTAAGAGCATATACAAGAAAGTGTTTGATCCTATGTTTTAAAACAAAGGAGAAAGCCATTGTACTTGTGGTTTACCTATTGAAAACAACCCGTGAAAGAGAAGAGGTTGTAGCCCTGTTATAGGCAGACAGACGCCTCCAATATGGAGGTGAAATACATGAAAAATGCTATGCAGGGAGAGTGATTAGTTTTTACAAAAGGCAAATAAGAACATGGCATAAAAAGCTGGAGCCAGCATCTTGCAACAGGATACACACAAGCCATTGGAGCAAAAGAAAAAGAATAGGAAATTAGGTGAGAGAAAGGAATGAATAAACATTGGTAGATTTATTAAAACTCATTTGCATGGAAGAATGTAATTAGCTTCCAAGAAATAAGAACTAGAACATCGGATTGGACTACAAGTACATCAAGAATTAGCATATAGGCTCCCATTGGTTGTGGGGTATGACTCTAAGTAAGCAACAGGAATATAAATAGAAGTAGCTGCAAATGTTAAGCAGATCTGAAGAAGGTTGATAAACCAAAAGTGCTCATCTCTCTTTTTTGTGTTACAACACTAACTTTCAAATGGTTAGGTTGTAGCTTTTATTTTGTTTTTTTGTTTTAAAACATTTTAATAAAAGTTCTTTTAAAGAAGAAACAAGGAGAAGCATCTTAACAAGAATTTCAACAGCAGTAGCCATGGAGGAAAGCACCATTCTTTGAAAACATAAATACACTAACCATTGTCCACTGTAGAAGAGCTGCTTACATCATCCACCATGCACTCACCTGTATACAGCCATGTGGTACATGCAGTAACTATTATACAGACCTGTTACTTGTGTTCAGCTGTACCCGGGATATGACACAGTCAATATGTCACCACAGTGCCACACCCCTTGTTGGAAAGGACAGCAGACCAACATCCTCCTGACACATAGACACCTAGAACACAAACAAAATACATTATGGAGACCACAATCAGTCAGTGTTAATAACAGCTATAATGCATCATGGCTGGACAGTTACATGCCCTGACGTGTTAGCATTAAACATTCCAGCTGAAAACACATTAAACAGCATTGCATTGCTAAACTTTAGTACATTCACCCTGTGCATCAGAACCATATTTGCATGTCCCTACATCAATGGTAATGATGACAGGGATGTGGCACAGGTATCATCATATGCACAGGGTGTGGTGTGGGTTTGCCAGAGTCCTAGGCTGAGCCATTTGGTTGACACCATGTGTGTGGGTTAGGGGGGGTTCTTCATTAAATGGCTCGTAAAGACCTGGTGTCTGTAGGTATGGAGGTGCCCTAGCTGTGTTGGTGATGTGTGTATATGTATGCATACAGTTCTGCCATGTTTCTGCTCTATATGTGTGTATGTTGGACAGCTGTGGACCGTTCATGGCAGGTTGTACAGTTCACCATATCCGGCCATGGACATGGGAACTGCACCTACCAGGGGTTGCACGGGTGCCACCAGGCAGAAGCCAAGATATGGTATTCTCCCCAGATGATGAAAATCATCCACTGGATCCACGTCCCTGTTGGGACAGGCCAGGAATACGTGCACAGGACCTGCTGCATTGTGGTGTGGACAGCACCCTACCTGTAGTGCTGGTACTGTCACCACGGGAGTGGCCGTGAGATGTTGCACATCCATGTAGACCACCACCTGTTGGTATTGCTGACCTACGTCCATATGGCTGATGCCCTACTCTGACTACATGCTCTACCACAGACACCACATGGTCAAGGATTCCCACCATCTCACCCAACCGTCTCTCCATGACTTCTGCAAAATAAAGGTGGGCATCTGCAAGATCATGGATGTAGTCACATACAGCAGGAAGAGTAGCCCTCTGCAGCCTCAGACTATCTGTGTTGTAATGTTCCATACATGCCTGTGCTTCCATGATGGCACAAAACATGCATCTTGTGACACCTGCTGTGGCACTTCTGCCAGGGGCATGATGGACAGCAGCCCTCCTATGAGCACCCCTGTACATCTGTCTGTGTGGGACCTCACCAGTTATTTGGCTATGGCTGTTGTGTACAGACACACTTGCCATAGTCACCACACTTTCCTGTCCCTTGCCATCACCCCCCAACTATCCGTCATCTATGGCCACTGGTGATAGGGTATGTATAGGCAATGTGACTGTGTGTGGGGATGGGGTGGATAAAAGTGGGATGGCAACCAATGGAACAGATTCAGCCCCTGACAACCCTGCTGTACCTCACTATGCCTATCATCATTGTCAGAGTCTGTATGGACACTAACGTCGGTTTGTCTGCAGGAGGGACCCTGACCCACCTCGCCACCTATGAGGGGCAGACAAGAAATGTAAATTAAGACCTGTACATTATGGTTTACTTCTACATACACACACACACACACACACACACACACACACACACACACACACACACACACACACACACACACACACACACACACACACACACACACACACACACACACACACACACTTACAGATGAGGTGGCTCAAAGATATTACACAGACCTCTCATTACCTAACAGTCAACATGCATGGCATATGGCACACAACAGCATGCACTGCAGCCATACTCAATCCTTGTTACCAACTGTATACATTTCTGTGATGCATGAGTTGTGTTAGGCAATGCTCCTTCCCCTGGAACACACTGCACCCATGAACACAGTATTGCTGTGCACCTGTACTGCACACTGGCATGTACTGTGCACCATACCTCACAAGTTTACAGACCATTGCTGAATGTGTATATGTGTGGCAGTTATGTTTACTCTATTTCTCACAGCCCCTATGTGTTTGACACATACCTGAGATGATATGAACACTGATGTCAATAATTAATGCCTGGCCTTTCATTTGCGTATTTCATCAGCAGCAGTGCATGTATTTGCAATAAAATTTGGTTACACTGACAACCTTCAAAGCTTAACCTGGATATGAGGAGTGTACACACCCTTGTTGACATGCCAGCCTCTTCTATGGTAACAAATGCAGTTTTGTGACCCCATTGCATAACATTACACACACCTGATATGTGACATATGGCTTGTACAATCCAATGCAGTATCAAACAAATGTGTTAGTTGTGCAGATGCTGAATGAGATGCATACAATATGTGGGTTGCATAAGTGTGCACACCCTTAATACAATGGTTTGTTGAAGCACCTGTTAAGTCATCTACAGGAGTCACTATTCCTGGAAGGGGTATACTAGCATGGCCCATCTTCACTTGCCATTATTTGGTCAGTCTGCCCTACAAAGGTCCCCCAACTTTGCCAGATTGCAAGATCAGCTCATATGTACAGCCCTTGGAGGTCACACAGTGGCTTCACTATTGCTTTAGAGTCTGGGTTATGTCTGGTACAGTTCATAACCTTGACGGTGTTCAGATACAGCCATTCTTAGTGAGCTTTGGATGTATGCTTCAGTTCACTGTTGTGTTTCAAGCTGACACCCCTCCCCATCCTCAGCCTTATTACAGATGCCTGACAACTATGGGCGACACGAGTGTTATTTTGCAGTGTTCCAAATTCCAAACACCATGTCTATTGTCCTAGTTCCAGCTACTGAACAGCAACCCTAAAGATGTACACTGGAGATGGTGGCCCTGAGGTGAAGTGAAGTGTTGCTTGTGCACAACACATATCTTTATCAATACTGTCTGTAGGTTTGAGCCTTGGTCTCATGACACCATTACACATTGCAATTCATGCCTTTAGGAGACATGATGTTAATGTTATGCTACCTTCACAGAGCCCTGGATGATGTTTCATCTGGGGCAACACTTCCATCTGATTACCCTAATGCATAGGCCACAATTATGCAGAATCCAGGCAATCACCGTTACAGGTACTACACAAGCAGTACTTGCTAGACATTCCTTCAAGCCCCTGAGTGTTGCTGCATGTTTCTGGGCAGCCTCCATGACCAGTTTGCAACATGTTTTGTCATCTGTTTTGGATGGGCATCTGTTTATTTAATACATCAATGTTGTCCCATAGTTCATACACACATAGATGATTGTTCTGCACTGTTTGCCATGGTATATGCAATGGTGAGGTAAGGCTACTTTTCCCACTGCTGAGTGCTACCTTTCAGATATGGGATCCATTTCATGGTTTGTACGATGTGTGCAAGCCACAGCTGCCTCTGTTGCAGGTAAGTGGGCAAATGTCATGGACACATTTTTTGGACAGCAGACCATTACTTGGTGTGACATTGAGGCCTTGTACTTGATGACAGGTGTGTACTCAAGAAGAATGAATGCTGTCAGTACATCACAAGCTCCTTCCACAATATGTTATTTGGAGTGTCTGCACACACATGCTTCCAGTGTTTGGTAATGTTTGTATTCCCCATATTTGTTGTCCTAACATAGGATTCCATATTACACTTTCATTGCTCATGTTAGGA
The DNA here is from genome assembly GCF_019279795.1 of Protopterus annectens. Taxonomy (NCBI): domain Eukaryota; kingdom Metazoa; phylum Chordata; order Ceratodontiformes; family Protopteridae; genus Protopterus; species Protopterus annectens. The sequence continues at coordinate 617,785,420 of NC_056746.1, read as the reverse complement.
TCACATTACAGGTTGTAAAATGTGTGGAATGTGCTATTGTGGTCTGCCGTTGTTTATATCAGGAACAGTTGCCATTGTAATAGTGGTGTATACACTGTTGTATCCACTGTATAAGGTTAATGTTTCAGATATAGCCCTACTGTAGGCCATTTTTCCCACCATTATGTTCATCTCTGTCCGCACATCTTGCACTGACAGGTTGTTAGGTATACTGCTGGAATCTTGCATACCCTTCAGATATGCCACCATGGTGAACACTGTGATGTAGTGCAATTAACACCAACAAAAATGAACATGTACAGCATGCATTATGGGTAGGTGTGTTAAATCTGTGCATGGCAAATAGCATGACCATAACATGGCTGGTGTATTGGCAAACCTAAGAAAAACAACTCCATACTCAAAAGCTGCAGGCTGCTGCCCCAGTTGTATACCAGAGGTACCTAAATAGTTGTGTGAAAGAAGCAATGTCAGTAGCCACACCTGTGGCATTGGTACAGGGTGAAAGCAGCATTTCAGCACATCAACAGTACAAACCCACAATACTAGGGATTATGCACATCTGTTTATTACTACACTCCAGCAATAGACTATCTTATCTGACATATGCATGTAGATACTTTACAGATAAAAATGGATAAGCAACAGTGGTCTAGTAATGTGCTCCATGGCCATGGTGTGGATGGCACCCACCTCCACAATGCTGTCTTCAGCTTGCTGGCTTGTCCGGTGGACGAGTACCCCAAGGCTGGCGAGGATCTCCTCATCATGTGTCAGTGGGGGCTGGATGGCATGAACCCCACCTGTGGCTAGGTGGTCCCTCCTAACAGCAGCAGCATGCTGATGGGTGTGGTGGATTAGGTCAGTGCAATGATGCCTCACCTGCTCATAATTTTGGCTGTGCAGGCTGACATCATTTACCCTGTGGATGAGCTCATTCTAAAGGTAGGTCTTCTCCTACAGATTCTGGGCCCTGCAGCTGAATAGTATGCCATGATGCCGGCTGATGAATTGGATAATTGTGTCATTCTCAAGGTTCGTAATCGCTGGCAAATGTTCCCGGGGCATTGTACCTGGAAGACATAAACAGGGAAAAAGGGCATAGGACCTTATACGGTTGTCCACGTGCACATCAACAGTGAATATTTATTGCAAATAATCCAGACTATACCATGACACTGTAAGCTATTATGGCTTTGACATCTTGCATTACACTCCTGGCCCTGACCTGTCCAGTTTCCCCAATGTTGCACACTTAATGGCATAATCCACTATTCTCCATTTATTTCTGTGTAGCGGGATGACAGTGGCCATCTTTCATGTGGATGGTGTGTGGATGGTGGCAAGTCTGTGTTTGTAGTGTGTGATGAGCTGTGAGCACATGCCTGAGTTCATGAAGGAGGCAGACTGGGATGTTTTCATGATCCATGGAGAGTTGCTGTTGTTGCCATCAGTCAGCATTATGCACATGCTCACCATAGATGTGGGCAGGAGTGTGGTTGATGTGCATATCCCCCTGTAAAAATGTTGTGGACAGGGTGCCACTGTTCCCACCTATCCTGTCTGATGCAGGTTGCGTGTATTCATGGCATGTTTGTATGAGGTGTGCTTTACTCCCAGTACAGGCTGACTTGTGTTACTGCCTCTGAGACTGCGTAGATATGTGGAGACATGGCTGCAATTGGCCTTGGTGGTTTGGATATGTCTGATTTCTAGTCATAGTCAGCCTTACAGGAAGTCACCTGTGAAGCTACATGCTTGCTCAGCTAGAGGAACACTTGCTTCCAAGTTGTGGTCTGCACGTATGTGTCTCTGTACAACCACCATAGCAACATATTATATGCTTTGTGTCTTGCTGCTGTCCACCAAGGGGGATTACTCTATTGTTTGTGGAGGCTGATTGTATAGGTCAGGTATTGCTGATTCCATATAGCTACGGTGGACATAAAGTGTACACACCCCTGTTACAATGCATGGTAGTTATGCAATTGAAACATGACCCCACAAAAGCACATGTCAACACAATCCTCACCTGTGATGTGACCTATAGCCTGCTCAGTTCAATAGGAAACATATCCTGTCCTGTGAAAACATATGGGCATTAATACTCAGTACAGTAAGCCAGTTGAATGTGTGTGCACACCCTTACACTGATATGTTGTGTAAACACCTGCTGAGATGATTTTAGCATCCACTTGTCTTGGTTTTTCCTCTAACGTCCTATCACATTTTCACTTGGCAATGGTTGCTCACCTTCCATGAAACAGATTTGTTTCTATTTCAATAGAATTGTACAGGTTATGGGTCACATTTGAGGTGAGAAACATTTTGACATGACTTTCTGTGGTCTCATTGGCATATAGCACACAGTCCTGGCATTCCAACAGGGGTGTGTACACTTTGATATCCAGTGTATATGTGTGTTGATATAGCTGTTAGTGATAGGCATGGACAGTGAGTCATAACATAGATGTACACTTCTTTGAGTACTACATGACAAGCTTGCTTACTGTAGTACCAATATCAGTGTCATGGCAATGCAACAATCAGTAATCATTTCATTTTGTTGTATGCAGTGACAGTGATATTACACACAAGTGCAACATGCGCATCCTATTTTACGATCTGCTTGTGACCCATGTTATTACTTCTGTGCCTGTCAGCTGAACAAACGCATGCATACACATGCTCAGGGGATACCTTTGTATACATTTGTGTTCTATGTCAGTATGGCACACTGTATTTACAGTCTTGCAGCTCAATAATATGTCTCAACCTGTTATACCAGGACTTCTGGCCATTGGTCCACATCACTGGGTGACAACAGGAAAATACATTTTGATAAAGTATTAATATAGCTGACATAACACAAGTATATCTGTACATGAATACAGATATATGTCACAACTGTGAACATTGTTCAGCTGAACATTGTACTGTTGAATGTTACTAATTCAATATATCACATGAAGTTTAACATACACATCTGCAACAGTGCTTTACTATACTCATGCCCTATATAGGTATCCTAGATTTACAATACAAACATGTATAATACTCATATTCACAGGTAACATATGGCTATGGGAAACATCCCATTACCTGGCCTAGCAGTGGCACAGATACTACTGTTTGACAGACACTCTAGTGGTTGCCATATGTGAGATGTCCTTTCCCAGGGTGTGTCAGGATCCTCAGCTGTGACCCAACTTATCTACCTCTTAGAGCATCACATGTGGACAAAGCCTAACATTAGGGGGGTTATATAGGGACAGATCATAAATATGCCTATTACAAGTTATAGCATTATACATTTTGCATTACCCTGAATGTTCTGATGGTGGTGGGGTCTGAAACTCATGTATCTGTCATTACTTCATTACTTCCATCTCAAGCTATTTGCCAGACTTATATAGATGTTTGGAGGAGCAGAACAAACACTATGATGGCTACATCTTGATATTCTATGAAGATCTGCACAGATGACAGGTATGGCCCACTGCAGACAAAGCCAGATGATATGTTCATAGCAGTTGTTCAGCAGGACAACATTACAGCAAGTATTGATGGCACATATGGATCTTTCATAATCATCTATCCCATTATTACAACTTCTGGGATCGAGCTGGTTTGAATAGGTTGCAGCATGGCTTTTGTAGGGGATGCTCATGTTCAGGTGATGGCTTCTACACCAATTGCTGTTCCCCACTTGCTAATTGCCTGCAGGCAGCTGTGTAGTTCTTCCAATAGCCAAAGTCATAGCAACCCACTACTATAAATAACTACATCATGTGGACGTTGTCCCTTTACCTTGCCTGTATGAAAGACATCCTTCATGTGTGGAGGCAGCAGTGTTACAGACAGCAGGTAGGAATACTTCTTATAAAAAGACTTGTCGACACAGGCCAAAAACATGTTTGTATAAGGTTCCAGACATAGGGACAGTGTGTGAGTGTTGCTGTTATATGCATTGAATACTACTAGTTTTACATGGTTTGTGTATACATGCTAGTTTTGCATGGAATGTAGTCTGTCTGCATAGATCTCAACTGTGGGTCTATCCACATACTGGCCAGAGGTTTGGTTGTTATATTTGTCTGTTCCCCACACAAGTCTTGTCCTTGACAAATCAGTGGCATTCTCTCTGTTGATTGCTATCAGTACATGTTTCTGACTTCATATTCCTCAGTAAGTGTATGTTACAACCAATCCTGTAACACCAGCAACTTTCACAGTGTATAACAGCAATATTTCAAATATGGCCCTGTATTTTAGCCTCTGCCCTCCACTTATATACCAGGCTTTGTCAAGATGTCATGCAGTAAAAGGTTGATAGGTATGGTCTATCATTATTTAGTGCTGACATTCCTGCTATCATTCCAGTGATGTTGTGGACTCCCACACAAGTTGTGGGGTAGGGTCTGTACAAGCAACAGGTCAGTGTATAGAGACTGCTGTTATAAGCCCTTGTAAGACATTTTATGGGGTAGAGCTATTAAATGTTTTTAACCTAGGCTGTGAGAACATGTGAGGTATATTACTAATAAGAAACATCAAGGTATATGGCTGCACATTTTCATACATTTCACCATGGGGACAGTGGGGGGCTAGAGCTTACTGTTTTGCACACAGTTCTGTCAGTGTGATGGTACCATTTTAAGTTAAACATTGTTGTGTAATGGATACATTTACATTGTGACACTTGATACTTTTCCCCATGGGGGTTGACTACAGAGTGTAATTGAAGGCTGTTGAACTACATCTGTGATTAAGTGTTAATTGATTCCTGTCTTCAAGACAAGTATGTTTTTTACTGTTGTACTACTTGAAGGATTTAGCCTAGACAGCAAAGTATCTTATTTTTTTGCGGATTACTGTATCATATGTTTTCGAGAGTTGCATTAATCAGTTATGTATTTCAAACACCTAAATGCTATAAAAAATGGCATAAACAACTGAAATACTGCACAAATAAACATTTACATATATGCAAAATGTGTGGTGTGATGTCCTTTGCATTGTGTGTGGGTGTACGTTTTCATGCAATAATTCTCATTTGTAGGAAAGAATCAGACTGTGGAAATTTGAAAAGGTGGCAACTGTAATAATAATGGCTGTCTGATATTCTGTGCACCCTCAATATATACTCTCTTTATATACATATCTATAAATATTTATATATTTATGTGTGTGTGTGTGTGTGTGTGTGTGTGTGTGTGTGTGTGTGTGTGTGTGTGTGTGTGCATGTGTGTGTGTATATGTATATATATATATATATATATATATATATATATATATATATATATATATATATATATATATATATATATATATATATAAATATATACATACATACATTTACCTACTGTTAAATGTGCTGCATGATATGTTTGAAAAAACCTCAAACATACATATAACTTGGACGGCTTAGTGGTAACTTACTGTGGCTATGATATGCTGGGTCCTGGTGTGCTGGGTCCTGGGTTCAATGTTTGTAAGGGCTGATTATTTTGTTGCTGGGCAGAATAAAGCCTGTTGCATACAGAGTGATTAAGGCACTTTAAAGCAGTTGTAAGCGGGTTTGTGCAGGTGTAAGCAATGCTAACTTCTGGTTAAATATGCTTACAGACAGTCTTAATAGTGCTTAATCTGTGTAAGCATTACTTAGCACCATGCAAACAGGTGTAATCCCACTTACTACTGCTTAAAATAGCTTACTACTATTTACCACCTAGCTAATTTCTTTAAAAGAAAAGAAAAAAGGGGTGATAGGAAAGTGGTGAAAAAGGGGGCACACAGAGGAAAGACAATTGGGAAAGTAGCTAGGGATGTGCAGGTTGGGTGTAGGGAAGGTCCATAGCCGTCCATTTCTTCTACAGCAACAGCTGTGCATATATACTGAATTTGTAGGTATATTTGGACACTCACACCCCTGAGAGAAGGGTGAGGATGACAATAATCTGTTGTGAAGCCAATTAGACCAGATTACATTTGTCCAGTGGACACATGTGCGAAATGGACAGCTATGTATGAGGCGACATTTTTTTTTGGGAACAGATTGCCCTTTTTTTAAAGTTGAGAATGGGATGGTGAGGAAGGATAGTAGGTATATTTGTGGAGGTAGGTTGGGTAGGAAGACAGACAAGACAGCATACAGGGGTGGTATATGACACATGTGGGAGGGTAAACACCTTGGATGGGGAGGGGTGTTTGGAAATTGGAAGCCCATGAGCCCCCAAATGGAAACAGTTGGACTGAAGTCCCCATCCATGGGCAGTCACCACTTCACATTCACAACCCCAAATGTGGTTGTGCTGAGGGCTGAACTGGAGAAGCATTCTGACCCTGTATTTGCACCACACAGCCCTCAAGCTGGCATAGCAGATCTCCAAACTTCTTTCAGAGCTTGCTATGCACCAATCCACGGACCTGGCTTTGGGTGACAGTATCCTGTCTGTGCCCGCTCCCAGGTGGGGGACAAGACCCATCCCCTGGGTTGGTTCCACCCAAAGGTGTGCAGGACCAGTGGACGAGGAGTCCCTGGGCTGGGTCCCAGACATGCTGGGGCCCAGTGCCATGGCCAGATGAAGTGGGAAAGCTGGTTCTGCTGTGACTGGCCTTCCTAAACATGCTATGATTTTGCAGTTTTAGAATATATGTTGTTTAGTAATAGTCAGCACAATTCAGGATTAGTTATAACAGCATGTAGATATTCCCATTAACCCAAAACAATAGATTTGGAGTAGTTGCATAGCAAACAGAACACATACATATATGGAACCACAGTTGCCATTACAACGGCATGCAGGTTACATTGATAGCAACAGGCCACCAATGATAGTATTTCAACATGGAACATTAATAGAAACACTTTTCAATGGTTGTTGAACAATAGGACATATTGAAATTTAGGTTTGGTGTAGAACATATCCATTGATTTGTGTGTTTAGATTATTGTTGCAGATATGTTGGGGGGGTGTCAGTTAACAACTTGTATATCTTTGCAATTCTCACAACTTTAATGATCATTGTTCTAATCATTACTCTACAGGTATTATTACAATACCATATGACCTTGATTTGGGCAGTGGTATGTTTGCACACAGTGTATACTTCAACCATCTTATAGCTACATTCTACTTCTCTTACCTGGTAGACATGTGGAGGAATGTTTGTTAACACTACCTGACTGTTTCTACACATATTCCCTGATTCCTAGTTAAAATTATGCACATACCTCTCAACCTCTTCATACAAGAAATCTGAACAAAGCTTTACAAAAATGGGGGTACACATAGGGACATATTTTAAATTTTGCTCTTATGAACTTGGAAAGTTGCTAGAGTAACAGGATTTTTAAAAAATACATTTTATGAAGGATTTGAAGTCTGAAACTCAAATCTATGTCATTATTTAGTGACTACAATCTTGGGATCATCCCAGTGATTTGCCAGGAAAAAGACTAACAGGACAAAATATGAGCCAGATATCTGGACATTCTGTGAAAATCTGTACAGTTAAGAGGTATGATTATGCATACAGCTTACTACCACTCCCAGGATTCGAACCATGGCTGTGTCTGCTAAAAATACAAAAAATTGTGTTTTGTCAGAGTGAGCTATTTAGACAATGCTGTCTCTTCCTTCACTGTTTTCTGTCTAAGTCTGTCTTGGTTGTACAATCTGACCTTGTAATTACAACATTCTTATACAGACATTCCTAGACATACTTTTTATGTAGCACAGTGTGGGAAAAAGTGGTTAACACAACAGTACTACTGGGATATCTGATCTTGGTGAATGCAACATGTCAGGCCATACAATACCAGAGTAAACACAACCAGTCCAGGATTTAGAACTTTATTGGCAGGCAGTTACACTTTTATTTAAATATGACCTGTATGGGATTATTACTGTCATATTTTCTGGTTTATTCAGTATAAACCATACACATTGTTTATACTGCCAGGTGACATCTTACTCCTTTATATTTATTTGGTATGACTACTGCAAGCATGTTACTCACCAGCCTCACGACGCAGCCTTTGCAACATGCTGGCATGGGCTTCCTGGTTCACAGCCCACTTAGTTGGAGCTGTAATGAAAAAAGAGAAACATCATATACACAGGCTGGACTTTGGCAAACAGTTATTGCTATGAATACTTGCACACTGCTGGGACATCTCCCCTTTCTCTTGCTTCTTGGACCTACTGTTCCAAGAGCTCCCTCTTCTTCCGTTTCAAGTCGGCATAGTGGTGCCAGACTTGCTCACCAGTCTTAGGGATACCAGTGGCTCTGGTGAGACTTTTCCAGCCTTCCACTTTATATTGGGAGCCTTGGTACTGGACCTGCAGTAGTCTCACATCATGTTTTTTTTTAATCAGGAGTCTTAGCATGACCTTGGATTCCTCTATGCCCCAGTGCTGCACCCAAAAGCCCATGCCCTCTCCAGCACCTGCCATACTGCCTATAGTGGAGAGCTACAACCAGTTATGAGCTGTATTCCCACCTGTGGGGTATAAATATGGCTGATTTCCCACCATTTGCCATGATTTGGATGGCTTTGAAAATGCTGAGCTAAGCTAAGCTACTGGCAAACCTGTTAAGCTAAGGCTGGCAGTATTTAAAGGGGCAGGTTCAGCATTGCTTACCAATGGGCAAATCCACTTAGCTGGGCTATTCATTGCTTAGTATTCATATGTAAACAATGCTTACACCCGGTCAGCATAGCTGTCCATTGCTTAGCATTGCTTATGTTTTATTATATTGGTCTAATACCTGTATGGGATTGATTCATCATTCATTACATAATATAGATTTATTTACCTTCCCTGACATCCCCCAATGTGCTGTAATTAATTTATTCTTGTGTGATTATACTGTATCGGGGACATGTGTTTATATGGGGGTTTCACTACTTTATTACACTGACACTTCACATCTGGGCCTAATACACTACTCTGGTTGAGAAAAATAAGTTACTTCCTATATAAATATAGAAAAAAATTACAATTGTAATGTTTACACATACAAAATGGAAACGGCTTTGGTGAGGGTCAAACCGTGAATGACTACATAGAAGGTGCACATTCTAACTACTACACTATTGTACTTATGCTTGTGCTGGATGTCTATTGCTTTTTAACTTATCCTGCCATTTTAGCTGGCCTAATTGTAGCTAAGCAATGGGCACACCCACGCAGCTATGCTTAAACTGTATTCCATATTTAAAAAAACACATTTATTTGTTGTGTTTTTTAATTTGTACACTTCATTATATCCATGCTAATGCTGTATCTGTTATTCTAGCAACTTTCTGGCTTTGTAGGGGCAATTTTCCCTTATGGCTTTGTACAGATTCCTTATTCTTGGGAGGTGTGCACTATGTGCTTATGCTAAACCTGTTATTCTATCAAATTTATGGCTTTGTGGGGTGACTGTCTCTTATGGCTTTGTTCAAATTTCTTACCCTGATAGGTTGGGTGTGTTACAAGCACTCTCGCTCATTTTAAATTGCTGTACGGCAATTCTATTGTGCAGAGCGCACGTCTCATGTGAGAGCAGTGCTCTCAAACATGCTCACTGTGCTCATACACATTTCCATGTACATATTGCAGCACGGCAGCTCACCTTCATGCATATGCATGTCACGCTGCCATGCTATACGGGAACAGTCTCTTCTGTACAGAAATAAGCTATTCCTATACGGACGTTTGTTGAATCCCAGGGCCTGTTTTAACATATGCAAGACAATCATTATAAGGAAGATTAATCAGATGTGTGAAGTTACTTGAGAAATCATATTCTTTTAAAACCGGCAAGAGATATTTCCAGTTTACCAACTCAAAAGCACTACTGATGTCAAGACTCATTAACATTAAGTTCTGTTTTGTTTTATTTGCATAGTCAATTATTGTGATTATTCTTTTAATATTATCATAAGTATTCCTGTTTAAGATAAAGCCAGTTTGATGTTCAATTATGGAAGGTAGAATATATTTTAATCTAACAGTATGAACTGCCATGAGCAATTTATAATTTACATTAAAAGTGAAATCAGCCTCTATAAAGAGAATTCAGTATGATCTTTGTCAATTTTTAAAATTGGAGAGATAAGGGTATAGTTCCAAGAAAGAGGAATTTTAGTTAGGTCCTTGACTATAGAAAAAACATTGTGCAGTATGTCTGGGCTTCTTTGGCTAACAGTTTATAAAGTTCAGATATAATCCCATCATTACCTGGTGCTTTACTAGGTTTCAGTTTAGAAAATTTTGTTTGAAGTTCAGATATAGAGATTGGCCTGTCTATTAATTTCATTTGGTCATCAGATAGTTTAGTTTCTATATTTTTAATAAATATTTTAATTATTTATTCTGGATCTATTAATATACTATTTTGATTGATTTTATTATAATAATCTCTGAATTCCTTTAGAATATCTTCTACGTCTATTACTTTCCTTTTCTTCCTGTGGGAGTAGACTTTTTTTATGTGATTGGACATACTGAGTAATTTTGTTTTTCTGGCTAAGTTATGCATAGATTTTGGGTTAATACAGAAGTTAATCATCTTAAACTTATCAAGGTTGATTTTAGTTTTATGGTTTAAGATTTCAAAGTATTTGATGTTTAGCTTATTAATCTCTTCTGTATTATTATTTTTATTTGTTTGATTTTCTATTTTAACTTATCAAGTGTTTCTTCTATTTCATGTAATTCTGTTCCATTGTTTTTTTTTTATTATTTGACAACCAATTAGTGACTCTGCCAAAAAGATATGCTTTCAGTGCATCTTATAAATAAAATTCTGAAGTATCTCCTATATCATTAACTTCTATAAAGGAAAGGATTTCTTCAGTAAAAAGTCCTTAAATTAATGTAAACAAGTTGTATATGTTGGTAGTCTTCTGATTTGAAAATTATTATTAGATTTCAAAAATAGCTCAAAGGTAATTGCACTGTGATCTGAAAGTGGACGGGTTACTGTTTTGACTTTGCCTAATGTATCAGTCAGGTTATTAGAGATAAAACTCTGTCAAGTCTGGATTGTGTTCTGTGTCTATGGGAGTAATGTGTAAAATAATGAATTTGGTTCTGAAAATTCATTTATGTGTCTAAGATGAAACAATTCAATACATTTTAATAATGTTAATACCTGTACCTTCCATTTACCTGTTGTTTAGTATCACTTGGTGAAAATATACAATTAAAGTCTCCTGCTAGAATGGTATTGCCTTTCAAGTTTGGAATTACTTGTTCTAGATGTTGGTCAGCTGTTTTAATTCCTATTCCACGAATCCAATATAAGTTAATAAAAGTTAATATGTTCTTGTTATGCTTTATAGTTACAGTACAAAGCATACCTTTATTATCTTGATATACCTCTATAACAGTAGGCATAAGCTGTGAATTTCTCCACAATATAGAAACCCGCTTTTTATTATATTGTGAACTGGATAATAAAGTGTAGTTTTTAGTATTTAGCCTGTCTATGTCTTCTGTTAACAAGTGTGTTTCCTGTAAAAAGTAACTTAAGAATTAAACAACTTCAACTATCTGTTTAAGCTACCCCTCTTGCACCCATTATTTATTCCATTGGCATTTATGGAAATGCAGTTAATAAATGCTATTTGTCCTACTGATCAAAGTATACATGTACTTCTTATAGATAATGACACTGTCAGCAAAGTATTGCTTAGTAATCATCATGTGAGAATTAACATTTAAAGGTATGACTAGGCATAAAATAGTATTGTGGATGCTTGAAAATATATATATATAATTATCATTAAACATTTGCTTTTAAAATCCCTCTACCCTCCATGGAGTTTAACATTCCTTGTTTGAATACTATAACCATCCAAGCAAACACATTCATCCAATACTTTGACAAAAAAAAAAAAAGTCTATTCTACTACGATCAAATATGATGCCATTAACAGTAAAATAAAGATGTACCTGTATCCTTTAAAGCATTGTTAATATATAACAGTAGAATAACTAGTTCACATCTTAACTTATTTAACATATACATTCTCCATTTTTATGTGTTCATTAAGGTTTTAAAGTAAGATATGCTTAAATCTCTTATTATTGTTCCTTATCTATGCATAGTTTTGAAATTCATCAACTAATAGTATAAAATATGAAAGACTGCTACCCAACAATATAAAATCTTTTGTGGGGGTGTCCCACCATAAGACTGATGTACTTTCTGACCCTTCTATTCCCTCTTTTGTTAGATTAAAGTAAATGATTAGTTGTTCTTCAATGTTTAAAAACTATTTCACTATTTGTTTTTATTCAGTGGTTTATTATTGTAAAGTAAAGCCTCCTCTGTTATTTTTGTCAAGTATACAGTTTGATTATTTTGCTTTATGTATGAGACTTTCAAGTATATTAACAATATATTTATATCATGTATGTCAAGCCTCTAACAATGAAACTCTAAATATTATATATATATATATATATATATATATATATATATATATATATATATATATTTGTTTTACCATTCATTGACAACTGCTATCAAGTTTCAAATGCTTGCTTTTGGGTCTATATTAGAAGATCGAATGTTTAGGTGATCGAACACCTAAACATCGATCTTCTAATATCGAAAGGAAAAAATGGTGAACGGCCAATTTAACACAGGGAAAGATTTCCCTTTGCCATTTGCCAGATTTTGCCATTTCCTATACTGTAGAGCGATCTCAGAGTTGGTATATTTAGTTAGGGGGGTGTGGGGGGCACAGATCCCCATATCAGGTTGTGTGGGCGTGAAGCCCCCCACTTAATTTAGATGTAAAGTTTTGTTTTATTTTAGTGGCCAAAGGATGTGTTTCCCTGGGAAGTTTGCTGTTTTCAGATTCGATATTAGAAGATCGAGGTTTAGGTGTTCAATCACCTAAACATTCGATATTTTAATATAGACGCCTTGCTTTCAAATATATTTACTTATAAATGTATTCAAAGGTATTTCACAGTATGTGTTACATTATAATTTTTCCCTTCTTTAATGCCAGTTTGTATGTTTAACTATAGTTGCAGTGAAATTTGAGCTAATGCACATTTAAAAGGTTCTGCCTTTTATTGAAATTAACCTTCTAAACTAGCCTGTCAATCACAGTCTCTGAACATGAATAGCTCAGTTCGTTTGTTTAGGTAGGAATTCCAACTGAACTCTATCTGTTTATGAAAGAAAGCTTTATGTGTTCTAAATGAAATATAAAAGCTCACACTATGGAGAGATGGGCTGCATATGTAACTAAAATAACTAAAACATGAGTCACATAAAACACTGCTAGAAGACTTTAATAACAGTAAGTGCTTTCACAGCTTAAATGCTGCTTCATCAGACCATAAACTCCAAAACAATAGAAACGTATTAACTCATTCCCTCCAGTACAGCCCTTTGGACTGTGTACCTTTAACTCCAAGTGGGTGTGGCTTCAGCCTTTAAAAATGAAGTTATTACCTTAGAGTTCTAACAAACAGTCATTGACAGAGGCCATATAGCAATACAGTTGTGTTTGCCATCATGTATGCTTCAAGATAAAATATTCTGATACCTTGTATGTAGCATGGTTTTGGAATTAATGCAAATATGAACAGGCAATATTTGACACCTAGAGGCGCAGTAGGCAGTAACTGCAGAAATGTCTGGAGACGTCACTTAGCTGTAATGAGTTAAGTACAAATAGAGAAATACAAAGGCATCAATCAAAAGCATGTATCCAGTCGCTAAGACCAAGATACATTATATTAGTTCCTGAGTAAGCAACTCTTTATGCGACCTTTCAGATCATATACTAGTATAAATGCTGTATGCTTCATTTAAGAGAAACTAATAATATTTTTTCATGCCTTATTAAAATTATTCTTAATTATCTGTAAATTAGAGCAGGATTAGACAGGAAAAAAGTAAGTCAATTACACTACATTAGTAGACTGCTTGTTGATTTTCTGATTCCTATTTATGTTATAGTTGAGCATGTTGTCATTTCACATTTTGATGGTAAAGATATGTAAAGAAGAAAAACTAAGCTTGTTTACAGAAAAAGAAAAAAAACAATGCTTGTTTACATAAAAAGAAAAAATCCTTGACATTTTGTTATTTCCTTTGTAAATAAAGAAAAGGGAAAAAGAAAGCTCTTTATTTTCCCCTTAAATTCTTCTTTTTCTCATTTGTCTACATTTGTTTTTTAAGGATATGATGGACCAATCCATATCCTCTGTTTGTTCAAAAATTTTGTTAGTTGTATATATGACAATGCAAGGTCAAGATCTTCAAAGAATTTAACCCCATTACAAAGGAAAATATTCAGTCTGGCTAGGAACTGTAAATTTACTTTTATCTGTTTTTTTTCTGAAGTTCTCTTATACGTGGAAGGAACTGTTTCCTTTTAGACATCACTGTTGCTGTATAGCCATTATCAAAACAAATAATATTTCCTTTTGTTTTATATGGTGACTTAGCACAGGCAGTTTTAAGTACAGTTCTTTATCCTGAGATGATATAAATTTAATGATGATGAACCCCAGGGAAGTACTGGATTTTGATACAGGATTAACCAGAGATCTATGTGCTCTCCCTATACCAAAAGACAGACCTTCAGGCTAACCTAAAGTTTTAAGGAAGTCAGGTAGACAAGAAATTAACCATATTGCTACCTTCTGTTTATTTCTGGATGACCAAAATGCTATTGTTGTTCCCATGAGACCTATTCTCAAGGTTATTTATTTTGGCTAGTATAGAGCTGTTCTGTTTTAACAGAAATTCAATATTGTTCTCCCCTGCACTTAGTCTTACTTCCATATCATTCAAGGAGTCTTCAAAACTAGATTTGTTCCATTTGTTTGGAACAGTTTTTAATAAAGTGATCTATTTTGGTGTCTTGTCTATCTATTTTCAGACAATTCTTGAATAATAGTAATGACTGAAGCTCTTTTTTGAACACAAAGTCTTGAGATGATGCCTTTGTATAACTCATGGTGCTGCAGGATACAGTGAAGACATTTTCCCTCACACGTTTTGACAGGAAAATAGTTGAATGTTAAGAAAACTTTTGATATAATCCCTTAGGACATCAAGATGTATCATAATTCACTTAAATTAATTGTTTAGGATTACTTAAAAATAAAATTTCCTGTCAAGAATATATGTAGTAGCAGAGTAAAAGAAAAGTGCTGCTATTCTAGTCTCATCGTGGCCATGCCTCCCCTCCCTTCTGGTAAGCCAAACATTTCTATGTCAGTACTGCTGAGAAATTTAAAGAAATATTTTAGTGTGTGCTGTTGATGCCAAGCCTGTTGTGTTTATTACTGCATTGCCTGTAATAGTGGAGGCACTGTTACTTTGTTAGCATATATTGCACTATAGTAGTGTAGGTAACAATTTTTTCCTGTGTTTGTTGCATTATACCACAGGTGACCATGACAGTGGAAGTATGGGCCTTCTGCCACCTGATGTGAGTGTATCAGCAGACTGTGATGATGATGATGGTGGCCAAACAGAGGCACAGTTGGGGGGTGCAGAGGTTGAGTCTGACACAGAGGTTAATATACAGCCATCCCCTGCATTTCCATTGGACACAACCAGTAGGCCCACACCTACCCATTCCGGTGAGCCCTCAGATATTGGAAAGGTGGAGGGCAAGGCCATTGATTAGGGAAGTGTATACATTATTTGAATGTACAGTTTTAGAAATTGGTCATTACATGCTTTTTCATATTCACTTGTTCAATTAGTGTATTTATATTTATATTTATATTTATATTTATATTAAGTTTTAGGATAATTTATTCATTTTCTACTCTTGTATTTTATATACATTTTCATATTTATATATATGTACATTCATTAATCAGTTTTTATCAATACATTGACCTACAGTGAATGACTTTTGAATGGATTCTACAAACAAGTCCAAATTAAATTAATTTTACATCCAGTATGGATATCTAGTATTTAGATGAACATCTGTAGTATTGTACGTTGTGGGGATTTAGGGTTGCATTTTTTAATTCATATTTTTAACTGTACCCAGTTACTTAATGTTTTCTTAGTTATTTTTAAATGTGTAAGGCACTACATTTTCAACATTGTATAACTTTAATGATTTTAATCTTGAGACAAATAATTAAGTATTTCAATGAAACAGAACACAGGCATCATCATTGTTCTGATGAAGTCCTGAGTTTATTTGGGACAAAAGTGCATGATAAAGGAGTGTTGGTACCTGTATGTGGTAAACTGTCATTTTGTTACATTAAAGTGTTTATATTACATCCAGATCATACTGTTTTTTATTTGAAGAAGCTTCTTACATTTGCCTAGGAGTGTTTTTGTATTACTGTTTTTTTGTTTCCTTACCTCTGAACCTTGTTTTTCTGGTTAATATGTGAACTATAACTGAACACATCTCTGTTGTACCTCTACATCAGATTTATGAGGGAAGTGTACATAATAAGGATTTATGAGTAATATGTGGCAATGCACAAGACAGTGCTTTTCTTTGTGCCGGTCCCAAGCCTGGATAAATGGGGAGGGTTGCATCAGGAAGGGCATCCGGCGTAAAACTTCACCAAATCATTTAATGCAGACACCAGTAAATATTTCCATACTGGATTGGTCAAGGCCCGGGTTAAGCAATGACCGCCACCAGTACTGTTAGCTAACAGGATGCTGGCAGAAATTGGGCTACTGTTGGCCGAAGGAGGAGAAGAGGCAGAAGGCATGGCCGAAGGCAGGAAGAGAGGAGAAAGACTAGGACTGTGGTAGTGAGGGTCAGAACTTAGAATGTTGGCAGTATGACTGGTATAGGGAGAGAGCTAGCTGATATGATGGACAGAAGGAAGGTTGGTATATTGTCTGTGCAAGAGACCAGATGGAAGGAGAGTAAAGCTAGGTGTATAGGAGGTGGGTTCAAATTGTTTTATCATGGTGTGGGTGGGAGGAGAAATGGCGTAGGAGTTATTCTGAAGGAACAGTATGCTAAGATTGTTTTGGAGGTGAAAAGAGTGTTGGATAGAGTGATGTTTATGAAGCTGGAAATTGATGGTGTAATGATGAATGTTGTTAGTGTATATGCTCCACAAGTTGGGTGTGCAATGGATGAGAAAGAAAAATTTTGGAGTGAATTGGATGAAGTGGTGATGACTGTACCCAAGGGTGAGAGAGTGGTGATTGGAGCAGATTTCAATGGGCATGTTGGTGAAGGGAAGAGAGGGGATGAGAAAGTGATGGGTAGGTATGGTGTTAAACAAAGGAATGCAGAAGGTCAGATGGTAGTGGATTTTGCGAAAAGGATGGACATGGCTGTGGTGAATACGTATTTTAACAAGAGGGAGGAGCACAGGGTGACATACAAGAGTGGAGGAAAATGCACACAGGTGGATTATATCTTATGTAGGAGGGCCAGTTTGAAGTAGATTGGAGACTGTAAAGTGGTGACAGGAGAAAGTGTAGTTAGGCAGCATAGGATGGTGGTTTGTAGGATGATGTTGGTGATCAAGAATAGGAGGAGGAGTGTGAGGGCAGCACCAAGGATCAAACGGTTAAAATTGAAAAAGGGTAATTGTGAGGTGGAGTTCAGGGATAAGTTAAGACAGGCACTGGGTGGTAGTGAAGAGTTAGCAAATAGCTGGGTAACTACAGCAGAGCTAGTAAGGGAGACGGCTAGAAAGGTGCTTGGTATCACATCGGGACAGAGGAAGGACGACAAAGAGACATGGTGGTGGAATGAGGAAGTACAGGAGAGTATACAGACAAAGAGGTTGGCAAAGAAGAAGTGGGATTGTCAAAGAGATGAAGAAAGTAGACAGGAGTATAAGGAGATGAGGTGCATGGCAAAGAGAGATGTGGCGAAGGCTAAGGATAAGGCATATGAAGAGTTGTATGAAAGGTTGGACACTAAGGAGGGAGAAAAGGACCTGTACCGATTGGCTAGACAGAGGGACCGAGCTAGGAAAGATGTGCAACAGGTAAAGGTGATAAAGGATAATGAGGGAAACATACTCATAAGCGAGGAGAGTGTGTTGCAGAGATGGAAAGAATACCTTGAGGGGTTGATGAATGAAGAGAATGAGAGGGAGCGAAGGTTGGATGATGTGGGGATAGTGAATCATGAAGTGCAATGGATTAGCAAGGAGGAAGTAAGGATAGCTATGAAGAGAATGAAGAATGGAAAAGGCTGTTGGCCCAGATGACATACCTGTGGAAGCATGTAGGTGTTTAGGTGAAATGGCAGTGGAGTTTTTAACCAGATTGTTTAATAAAATCTTGGAAAGTGAGAGGATGCCTGAGGAAAGGAGAAAAAGTGTTTTGGTACCGATTTTTAAGAATAAGGGTGATGTGCAGAGCTGTAATAACTACAGAGGGATTAAATTGATCAGTCACAGCATGAAGTTATGGGAAAGAGTAGTGGAAGCTACGTTAAGAAGGGACATGATGATTAGTGATCAGCAGTATGGTTTCATGCCTGGAAAGAGCACTAAAGATGCAATGTTTGCTCTGAGAGTGTTGTTGGAGAAGTACAGAGAATGTCAGAAGGAGTTGCATTGTGTTTTTGTAGACTTACAGAAAGCATATGACAGGGTGCCGAGAGAGGAGTTGTGGTATTGTATGAGGAAGTCAGGAGTGTCAGAGAAGTATGTAAGAGTGGTACAGGATATGTTCGAGGGTAGTGTGACAGCGGTGAGGTCTGCGGTGGGAGTGACGGATGCGTTTAAGGTGGAGGTGGGGTTACATCAAGGATCAGCTCTGAGCCCTTTCTTATTTGCAATGGTGATGGACAGGTTGACAGACGAGATCAGACAGTAGTCCCCGTGGACTATGATGTTTGCAGATGACATTGTAATCTGTAGTGAGAGTAGGGAACAGGTGTAGGAGACCCTGGAGAGATGGAGATATGCTCTAGAGAGAAGAGGAATGAAGGTCAGCAGGACTAAGACAGAATATATGTGTGTGAATGAGAGGGGGGATAGAGGAATGGTGAGGATGCAAGGAGTAGAGGTGGCAAAGGTGGATGAGTTTAAATTCTTGGGGTCAATAGTTCAGAGTAACGGTGAGTGTGGAAGAGAGGTGAAGAAGAGAGTACAGGCAGGATGGAGTGGGTGGAGAAAAGTGTCAGGAGTGATTTGTGACAGACGAGTACCTGTAAGAGTGAAAGGGAAGGTCTACAAGAGGGTAGTGAGACCAGCTCTGTTATATGGGTTGGAGACAGTGGTATTGACAAAAAGGCAGGAGTTTGAGCTGGATGTGGCAGAGATAAAGATGTTAGGATTTGCACTGTGTGTGATGAGGGTGGACAGGATTAGGAATAAGTATATTAGATTGTCAGCCCAGGTTGGAATGTTTGGAGACAAAGCCAGAGAGGCAAGATTACGTTGGTTTGGACATGTGCTGAGGAGGGATGCTGAGTATATTGGGAAAAAGATGCTAAGGATGAAGCTACCAGGTAGCAGGAAAAGAGGAAGGCCTAAGATAAGGTTTATGGATGTGGTGAGAGAGAACATGTAGGCGGGTGGTGTGGCAGAGCAAGATGCAGAGGACAGGAAGAAATGGAAACAGGTGATCCGCTGTGGTGACCCCTAATGGGAACAGCTGAAAGAAGACGATGATAATATAAACTATAGCTTAACACATCTCTATTGCACTCCTGTATGAACTATAGGAGGTTCAAATAGATGTATGAATTGCAAAATATTTACTTTGAACTATGAAAGCAGCTTGAATTAACAAGACTAACACGGGCACAAGTAACACTGAGAATAAGAACTCCAAGTTTTCGCTATTAGTTAATATAGCAATGATGTTAAAGTAATAAAATAGTTCCTTTAATACCAAGCTCTAACAAATGTGTACCTACGTCAGCTGTAAAAATATTTTACTGACACTCACTAGGGGGAACCAAATGGCAGGGGCACTATAGTCATGCATGTATAAAACCCAGACCTAAAAAGTGACACTGTCCAGGGGATGTGAAATAATAGATAAGTGCACATACCTTGCTATCAGACAACTACACTGCCTCACTACATAGAGGTGATAATCCAATGTATGTGTGTATCTCAGAACATTACAGTCTTGTACGAAGTACTGGCACCATGTTTAGCTCTCCAGTGCCATAAATCACTAATGGTCCTCATTAGCATGAAATGTTTCAGAATCTTCTTCTCTGCAAAATGCTACCTTGCCAAAGACTGAAAGTACATAGCAACAATATTCACAAACACTCATTGATCCAATAGTCTGTGCCAAAGTCTGCATGTCTTAAGTTGCAGAGCATGCTGGCTAAATTGGTGTAGAGGGACAAAGCCATGATAATGACCCCAACCTGTGTTAATTTATATAGCCCAGCTACTCATAGGAGTTGGTAAGGGAAAGAATTGTGAGGCTCTGCCTTCTCACCTCTATTTCATGGGACAGATAATGACAATAGGATGGGTAGAAGCAGGTAGTCATTGTAGCCCAGGGCCTTGGTCAGTACAGGAACCATAATTTGCCTCTGAACTTGGTGAATGGGCAGGCCATGAGGGAGTATTTACAGTTTAGGGAGGTGGTTGGGGCAGTCCTAAAGAAAGGTCATGCTTAGTAGCTCACTCTTGCCTTCTGAATAATGCCAGCACATAGGTGTAGGGCCTCCTACTACTTTAAGCCATCCTGTTTGAATATCAGTAACACCTCCTTGGCTCATTTTCCTCTTGCACCTAATTGATGACCTGAACACAGAGGGATTAATCACCCGAGTTTCACTGAATAACTTGCTATCAGGCAGAGGTGGGCTTATGGGAGAAACACATCCTCAAAAGGCGATACAACCTATGAAACCTGCCTAGATAACTCACACCAGAGCAAGTGTAATTCCAGAAATCTGAATTTTGCAGGTATGTCAAGAATTTCACAAATAAAATATGACGGAGCTTGGTTATGCCTGCATATCCATAGAGCTTCCATAGTCTGAGAAGTATGAGCAAGTGTATACGGGACTGAACAGAGTACTATATAAAGCAATGTGCAGCAGCATCCATGCTAGTACTGAGATGGATTGTGAAACTAACAATATACTCACATACCACTCCTGAACAGAACCAGAAGCTATATTACCCCTTATCACATGCTGCTAAGATAGTCTTTGTTATGCTGGGAAATGCATTTCTATGCATATGAAAATTGGAAAATAGCATTCACGGGTATGTTAATGTATTAAATTACCCATCCATGACTGTAGTTTATATAATTACATAATGGTAAACATGTGCTACACAATATACTAACAGCAGCTGTGCACACCTGTAGTATAAAATATGTTCAACATGCATTAAGTTTTCCAGAAAGTGTAGCAACCACTTGCACTATATAGAAAGCAGTATCATTTTAATTTTTTTTTTTTGAGGGCAGTTCAAAGTAAATGTAGTGCAATCCCCACATTCATTTGAATGTCTTATATCAGGACAATGGGGTGCAATAGAGATGAGTTATCTATAGTTTGCTTACTACCCATGAGTCCTTGTCATGTAGTATATGTGATCTGTTAACACAGTTGTATTCTAATGTGTATTCAGAGTGTACTTTAATGCCACTTTATGGAGTATATTATGCAAGGTTTACTATCATAAGCTGGAAATGTAATTGATCAAATGTCAGTTAAAGGAAAGTACAGTTTCAAAGTTGCAAAATGCCAAACTGGAATACTACAAACTCATAATAACAAAAGTAATGCGTGATTCGTTATTGAGTTCAGCATTGTGAATGGAGATTGCGGTACAGTGAGGATCAGGGAATTTACCCTTTTCCTCACTGTAGTGCAATTTTGGTGTTGATATATATAATTTGCAAGGGGTGTGGGTGGGTGCAGCTCCTACATAGGGGGTGTAAGGGGGGGGGCTTTCCCTTTGCAAAAACATAAAAGGACATACAGACTTTTGAAACTGGAAGTCTGGTATGTTGAATGTCGATCATCGTGTTTCTGATGTTCGACATTTAGGGTAAATGTTGTTTTTGGTTTTTAGATTTTATTTTGGTCTTTTCATTAAAAGTTATTTTGCCTTCGATGTTATGATAGTAAACCATTATGCACACACTATAATTATAGTCAGTGAAAATAATGCTTTTAATGAAAATAATGTATTAATTTAATTCTCTTTGCAGCTATGTCAATGGTTGTATAGAGACTGCTATGCCTAGTATTAGTAAGCCAAAACTAACTACAAAAAATAATCTACACTGGTGGAATCCAAAATTAAACAGGCTGTATAACAAAATAAATCGTAGTTAAAATTAAGCAGTACAGCACCAAAGAGATAACAATTGTGAAATTAAGTAGCAACTAAGAGGACTAATAAAGTGTAATTAAGCAAATTTTGAGGTAAGGACAGAGGCTCAGGCCAAGGACAACCATAAGGCCATCTTTAGCTGTGTGTCTGAAACGTCAAAGGCAGCACACAACAGTATGCTGAAATGTTTGCAAATGGAGCCACATTCACAGAGCATGGAGATACAGCAAACACCCCCTCTCACCTCAGCCACCCCCCAGGAAATACCATCCAACATAATCCCTACAACTGTCAGTAGAGAGCAGGTCTCAGGTGCACTCTTTAAGGCCAAGAATACAGCTTTAGTGGACCCTGATAATATCAGTGGATACTGAATATAGCTTGAAAAGTGGCCTATTAGGATCACTGGTCTCACCATTCAACCATAGCCTCCACATAGGCTTCATGCTATGTGAATGGAAGACTGCAACTATCAACCCTCTACACAAAAGTGGACCATCAGTGGATCTCAGGAACTACAGACCTATTAGTCTGATTAGTCTACTATGCAAAGTCATTGAAAGAATTATCATGGTAATGATGGACAATGACATAGGAAATGTTCAGACATTGCGCCCAATCCAATTTGGCTTCAAAAATATCAGGTCATGCCTTCTTAACCTTGTGGACTTCTTTGAGATGGTCACCAAGGCAATGGATGAAGGGAAAATGGTGCATACTGCCTAACTTGACCTAGTTAAGGCATTTAGTATAATACCTCACTTGGGTATTATAAATAAACTTACAGAATTAGGCATAAACCCTATGTAACTTGCTGGATAGACAACTGGCTCACAGACTAGACAAGGAATTTAGGATTGGAGACACCACCTCCATAAAAATTCTGGTCACCAGTGGAGACCTCCAGGGCACCTTTTGACACCAATTGTTCAGAAGCTAAGGCCAACGTCAAGGGCCTCTGCATTACAAAGTCAGCAGATGATTGCAAGCTAAGAGAAATCTTAACCCCCCCCCCAACCAAGATACTGACATCCATCTAACACAGACAAATGGCTGATACCAAAGACAGGCTTAGAACTCAATGCCAGGAAATGCATAATAGTACCTTTTGGGAAGTCAGCCACCGACGGAAATTACCTCGTTGATAAACACCCTTAAATGTTGACATATTAGCCAGGGATTTAGTGACTCATGTAAATAGTAACCTGACTTTTGACCAGCATGTGTCTATGGTTGAAAGAAAATCATTTTATTTCACTCAACTGATATGTAATGGCATGGCATCTAGGTCCAGGGAAGTCATCATATCATTGTACTCAGCCATCATTAGACCTATCATTGAATATAATGCCCCTTTCTTTATGTAACTGACCAGGCACGTGCAACAACTGAAACATCCACAGGGATTCCTCACAAAAGGAATACAGGGCATAAACACAATATCCTATGCAGATTGCCTCAAAGCCATATATTTATACTCTGTTTCCTACAGGCTGCCAAGAAATAATTTATGCCTGGCATACATGGATCCTGGTCTGATGGAACCTTTTTCTATCCACTAAACAGCACCAGAACTACTAGATCTAAGGATTTAAACTTTGCCTGTGACTTAAACAGAAGATGTTGGAGGGACAGGTATGTATCTCAGAGAATCCTCATTCTCTATAATAGGCTTCCCATTCATGTCAAGCAGAGCCCTTCCCTAATTCTATTCAAATGAATCTGGACCAGTGGATGGGAATTTGGAAATTCCCCCTTGGTCAGGAACTCTAATGGAAAAAGGCAGCAATTGCATCCTTCTCTAACTAGCATATACCCCTTAAATTAGCTTCTAAAGCATAATGACCTGTGGTATATATTTGGGTTGCATGGCTAGGATTTTAAGGGCCTCACTGGTAGTTAACCTAGTGAGCACCTATGATTGATAGTTTATGACTCTTCACATAAGAAGCTTGGTCTAGGAAGGTTTCTGTGGTTATGCTTTAAACAAAATGAGATAGGTAATACAGAACAGGTCAAATTGAACTTCAAATACTGGCACATAGCATGAACTAATTAATAACAGAGCACACAAAACAAGATAACAAGATAACACCAATTCAAAACCCTTTTCTACAATATTAATAAAGGTATTTTAATGTGCATTATACTTGTGCTTATTTTGTGGAAGGTGGACCATATTTACTGTTGAATAGCCTTAAACTGGGAATATACAGTGCTGGCCCAGATAACCGATATTAAAAAAAATAGTATAACCATGTGACAAAGACTTCTTGGTAATATGCAAATCAATGGTGCTGACATCCCATAGCTGTGTAACAACAGACTAATGATTATTATCTGAGAGTGTCAATGTTAGGTTGCATTCACATTGTACTTTTCCAGTTTTTTGTGACATAACGTCAGCACATCTTTTTAGAGTACTGATTCCCATAAATCACATCACAACATATGTTAAAGGAGCACAACTGCTCTACATATCTCCAACAGTCATGCACTAGTGACAATTGCACACACCCAACAGCAACACCATAAGGGCATCAGCAATATACTACTACTACTACACCCATGAAAATACAGCAAACATAGAGGACTATTCAAATGACTATAAACTCTTGCAAAGAATCAACAACACATTACATTTACAAATAAGAAAAAGCCTATAATGTATTACTTTACATAGCTGTAATATTCACTACACATTTGGTTGCTAAACTTTTTGTGTAAACATAATGCACGTTGAATATATTTCATTTTACCTGTGTGTGCCACTTCTGGGATTTGAGTATCATATATCTCCTGTCATGTAATCCTACAGCCATTGCTACAGGTATGCAGCAAGTGCTCATGGGGCTTGGCTAATATGCTAATCGTAATTGCTTACTTGCAGCATGGTGGAGCCTTTTTATATTATGAGATACTGGTTAGCTTAGGAATAATATGTAACCATATTGTTAAAATTAACTTATGCACATAGTAATTGAGTAATTGCATTATTCTTGGTGAACCTATGTTATGCATCACATTACTCCACTCAGTATAATACACAAATGTAGTCATACTGCTCAGTGTGATACATATTAGCAGATATCGACTGTATGACCATCCTATGCTGTAACTGTCTGCAGTTTTCAAGACACACATGAAAAACCCAGTCATTTCTGTAACTCTCTTCAGCTCATCCTGGTAATATGTCTTATACACATGGTTATTCGCAGGACTTTGTTTTGTAAATCTGTGGGAGTACTGTGGGATGTGATGACTTCTGAGGAAGAGTGGCTGTTCTCCACCTCTCTCCATGACGCCACAGTTATACAAAATTGTCCAACTATTTAACTTTCCCCAGGCCTAGTTCACTAGCTGGCACTGACTGGTGAATAGAGAGCTCAAGAGAAGATGAGATTTGGTGTCAACATTGTGCTCACAGAGGATGGCTTGACAAAGTATTGGGATCCCCTGCCCTATCTATGCTGGCATCATTCAGAAAAGCATTTTTGAGCTGTTAGACATAAACATATCTTTAGATGTACCAACTCCTGCTAAAGCTGTGACTTTATATTCTCCTACTCTGGCCACTGGTCATAATTCTGTCCTTCACTCCTGTCTCATGCCAGCATGTCAACCGTATGCCTTCTTTGAAAAGGGATGAGCAGACATAGCCCCATCATTCCATGTTTCACCTACCAGCTCTTACAGATGCTTGGGCACTAGCTGAATCCAGCCTGTCTAGGTCATAGTAAAGATGATATACTTCTATACCAACAGACCTGGTTTCCCTACAAGTCTTTTGAATTTTAGCAGATACTTTTGAACAAAACAAGAATTGGCAGACATTTTTGCTGTGTGCTACCAGTACACAAAATTCTGCAACACTGCATGCTAATGAGGTCCACTAATGGTATATAGTGCTACAAGCAATATGTCATATGTCAGTAGTATTCTAAGATGCTTACATATATGGGATTACCTCAACATGGAGAAATAATTTAGCTGCCCAATACCAAGGTATGTCCACATAGTTTATGTATCACTGTTTAGCTATGTGTTCAGTATGTCCATGATTATACTGCTCGTGTCATGTAGTTTAAGATTTGCATGGAATATACTACTAGACAATTATGATATCACTTGCATTTCTGAGTCTTCCTTTGGAAACCATTCCATATAGATAACAACACTTGCACTGTATTGCAAATTATGTGTGCACTGATAACTATTTTTTCACATATGCATCTCGTCAATAGGTAAGTTGCTGCATTCTTATCTTACCATAGAAAGTTGTTCACTATCCACAAAAGTCAATGACTGTATGTTAAATATCCACACCATTCACAAGTAGTAGCATATGTCGACAGCTGTATAGAAAAAGGAATCAGTTCAGTCACGCACTCAAATATATATATATATATATATATATATATATATATATATATATATATATATATATATATATATATATATATGGTTCTACTTTGTTTCACTGAATCTTATTTCACTGAATTTCATTTCA
Source organism: Protopterus annectens (assembly GCF_019279795.1). Lineage (NCBI taxonomy): Eukaryota > Metazoa > Chordata > Ceratodontiformes > Protopteridae > Protopterus > Protopterus annectens. The sequence continues at coordinate 617,758,630 of NC_056746.1, read as the reverse complement.
CCCCGACTACATCGCTGAAAACACTAATAACTTAAAACTCATTTCACTGAATCTCATTTCACTGAACTGCAGTTAGTATATATGGCACTGTGTAGAGTACTCTAAGGCAAGTAAAAGGTATCTGCCCTTTTCCCCACTGTAGTGCGATCCTGGGGTTAGTATATATAGTTAGGGGGTGGGGGGCATAGCCCCCCCCACTTATTTTGAGTAGATATTCCCCCTGATTCAGCAAACTTCCATGCAGGAATAGCTTATTCCTGCATGGAAGGGACCATTCCCATTCAGCACGGCAGCATGTCATGCATATGTATGAAGACGTGCTGCTATGCTCTAAAATGGACACAATTCTGTGTGCGAGCGCAGGAGGCATGTCTGTGCAGGGCACTGACACTAAATATGCCCCCTGTGCTCAGAAAGTGCCATACAGCACTTCTGAAGCTGTACTGGCATAATATTAGAGCTTAGCTCTAATATTATGCTAGTATTTCAGTGTCAGCGGACATTGAAATGCGAAATAGAGCATTTCAGTGTCCGTGGACACTGAAACAAAAAAATGGCAGTAGGAAAGCAATACAGGAGGTGTGTCACAGCCTCTGTGACACACCCCCTGTATTGCTAAAGTGACATATGGCACTTCTGCAGTCTGCAGAAGCAAGAAATGTGTGCAAATACACACATAACACAGGATAAATCCCCCAACTGTACACAAGTACAACCCCAGCCCCACAAAATACATAAAACCCATACTGTACATGTCATGCATCAGCATGCAACATGCACAGAATCTTGAAAGCCCAATCAATGCAGTATGTCACAAACACAGTCCCAAGTAGTTGTCACAACACCACAATACACACCCCATAACCTACAGAAAATAATAATACTATATCCTTGTATATAATGCCCTAAGGGATGTTTAAGTGTAGCTAAGTGAGTGTGTATATTACAGCTTAAACATCCCATAGGAGTTAAATGAAAATAGATAAAAAACTGTCCAAGTCATTACAGTGCAGTGGTTAGAGTTGCAACTTGGTATGCAGGGTTCGAGTCCCAACACAAGCAATTTATTTTATCATGTGAAACTAGTGTTAAAATTATTGTAGTAAACGTAAATTATGTAGCAATTCTTTTTTGTCAACTAGGGTAGAGTAGCAGTTCCAAAAGTGAGATGTCAGTGTAGAAAAGCTGTAAAACCCCCATATAAACACATGTGCCCCATACAGTATAGTCACACAAGAATATAATGTAATGAAAGCACATAGGGAGATGTCATGGAAGGTAAATGTAAAAGTATAAATGTGCATGTAAATATTTAATTTTATATCATACAATGACTGGCCATTAACATACAGAAATGAGTGTGCTAAATGGCCAGCCCAAACAGAGTGCCCATTGTAACTCTGAGAGTATGCAAATGGAAAAAGGTCCAGATGCCTGGACTATTTCCATTTGTATATCACCTGTGTGTATTTCCAGTCTGCAGAGATAGCAATGGGGAAATGAAGATCTCTGCTGTATTTTGAACATATCTCGCTATGTGTGATGAGTTGAAGAACTCGTATAACATAGCAAGATATCATAAAAAATGCAATAGAGATCTTCCTCTCAACAGAGAAAGGAAGATCTATGTTGCCTTTTTAATATATCTCACTATGTTATACGAGTTCATCACCTCGTATAACATACCGAGATATGTTAAAAAAAAGCAATCAAGATCCCACTATCTCTGTTGCTACCTCTGCACAGCACTGATGTACTGTGTAAGTGTAGGAACATGTCCCTGACGCATTTGCAGTACATCAGAAATGGCTCAAGATACCGGAAAACTGTGGAAAGACAGCATGGAGGCATGATACAATGACATTATTTAAGAAAGGTAAGTATTGTTTACTTAAATAATGTCATCGTATAATAGCAATAACCCACGGCTGGGTGTGGGCAATGCTAGACTTACACATGGTTAGCATTGTATGGTCATGAGGGCAAATCAAACCACACCAACTGTGGGTAAATCCAGCATTTCTAACAACCAGCTGTGGGTTATTGCTTAAATATAACATATACGTATGACATGCATAAATGTGCCTTAATCAGTTTGTATCCCTCAGACCTTGTTCTGCCCAGCAAAAAAATAGTCAGCCATACCAAGTTTCAAACCCATAACACTGTCTTCAACAATCACACCAATATACCACTATACCATCTGACCTATGAGATGTTATAGTTCTCCTGCAGTCAGGTCATTTAACATTAATAAAAAAAACAGCAGTCCCAAGTGTTGAACCTATGATCCTGAACATTTTAATCAGCGAAATGTACCAGCTAAACTGTAGGAATTACTGCTGCTTTTTCAAACATATCATGCAATAGAGGCATACAACATTAGTGGGAAAGTGTTGTGGAACCCTTTGTGCATCGTATATAGACACACACACACACACACACACACACACACACACACACATATATATATATATATATATATATATATATATATATATATATATATGTATGTATAAAACATACAGTGCAATTATTTCTCTAAACAGCCCCTCCCAACCTGTTAGTGCAAGGAACTTGTACAAAGGCTGTAAAAAGGGTGGGGGCAACATATATGGACATAATTAGAAAATCGCTGTTACAAATGAAGATGTGTTACAGCAACAGTGTGTGTTTCAGCAGACAATCACTGAATGATATGATGATGGTAACTGACATGTCATGTCATGTATTTGCTGACATAAATCCTTGGATCATTACTGTGATTTACCGGACAAATAGAAATAAATTGTGGAACTGAACAAACGTATGGACCAAACATCTGGACATTCTGTGGAAAATCTGGCTGTGGAGAGGTATGCTCAGAACCCCTTAATGCAATGAATGTGGTCCAAGCCTGACAAAGTGAGGGGGGGCAAATGCATGAAAATAGGGACATGTCCAAAATACGTCAGTAGATAAGCTGAGAACGTTCATGTATTAACATGTATGTCCTAACATATATCAACTGAAATATCACAATATCAGGACTCACTTTGCTTCACATTAGTGACTGACCTCAGTCCTCACATCATCCCTTTGATGTGTCATGCATACATAACAGTTATGGGAACTAGACCAAAGATATTGGCCATACAACTGGACATCCTGTGAATATGTGGACATAACACAACAGTAGGGAAACTACACTGAGCTACTGAGCAATGTCCAGACTACAATCAGCCTGACATAGCACTACCCAGGTCCAGCTCTGGGGCTGTACACATGCAGTAGCAAATATAACAGGCAGTACAGGGATGTAATACTAGTGGAACACAGACATGGGGGTGAAAGTGCATAGCCCTAAACAAGTGCACCACAGTGACAGCAACATACCAGTAAGCAAATTGAACATGGCAGTATAATACTGTGAGAGCAATCACGTATTGTTTTCCACTCACACATTATGCCTACATATACTGCCTCAATCCACAGTGTACTTGGAATCCAGAGGTGTTACATGACATGTCACAGTCAAACCCTACAAGCATATGACCACCAGTAGCTGTAGCAGCATGCAGAGTTAGATAGGTAAAGGATGTGTGGCACTCACAGCTGCTACTCTTTCTACCCAGCCTAAAAAACATAAATACACAACACTGCTATACAACCTTGGCAGTCTATTCACAATGGCCAGACAGACATACTGTCATATGTGCAAATTTCCACAGAATTACCAGGATGTGGATGCATAACCCTGGCTACTGCTGCATACCATGGGCAGGAGTCTGCCCGGTCATTGTCATTCTAACTGGTGTGCATTTGGTAATTAATTATATACCATACCTCTGCACCTCATAGTGCAGGACATCTGGAAAATGCATTGCATATGTATGGGACAGGGGGCTGGAAAGAAGGACATACCACACATACTGGTGATACAGATTGAGACCATAGCTGCTGTTAGATGTGTTTTTGTAACATCACATCCCTGAAGGAAATGATGTGTGGAACTCCAATGGATGACAACATGTATTGACTACAATCCTCACATGATGCTACCAACCCCACAAAAACAGATGTTGTTCAAGGAAAAGACCAAGCATAATAGGCAAACATCTGGCCAGTCTGTAGACAACATGCCAGTTGAGAGCTATGTCAGAGGCATATCACTGTCAGATGTCAAGTCACCCAGTAAATGCATGTCCAAACAAACCCTGTTAATGTAGCAGCCCCCTATGTGTATAACAATGCTAATGACATACAAGCTGTATGAAACTCTGGAGCATTGTTCCCCCATGTTGCTGGGCTGTCTCCATATGTCCTGTCATGTGAGGTAATACCACCTACTGTATGTGAAGCTGTAGCCCCCACACCTCTGTAATGTCCCCTGCACAGGCCAGGTAAATGAACAAGACCCACATGAAGGGCATCCCATGTGATGGAACTAGCGGCTATATCCAGGCCCACAACATGATACTATGTGGGAACCTACATAGCTGTATGGCCTCAGCAATACCTGACAGGATAACATCAACCCCCTCAAGGTAGGGTGAATGCTTGTGGTGGACAGCAGCAATACACAAATGACTTGGTCTCTAGATTGGCTGTATAGGCCAAATCAGGAGCACACACCAACCTGGCATCAAGTCAATCAATGGCAATCTCTGAGGCCACATACCAGCACACCCTGTAATAGTGGCCAATCAGGCCAGATATACACACAACTTAGCTATAGGCAACCTGCTGCAGATAGATTTAGGGCAAACATCACCCCCTGGCTCAGCTGCTCTATAGCTGGATATAGACAGCACCCACAGCCCTCCCCTCATCACCAGTGAGCAGGTACATATTGCCTACTGAAAGGCAACAAATGTAGGTATCCATGGCACCTGATAACATCCCTGTCTGTATCCTACATGAACTCAGGCATGTGTACCCAGCAACATTACACACAGCAGTCACAACAAGGTTTGGCACCATCCACACCACATCCACTTGGAAGATGGCCAATGTCATCTCTCAATGCAGACATGAATGAAGAGTACAGGAGTAGGAAATTAAGTAGGCCTCATTGGGGGGAATATGACTCATCAGGGCCACCAGTGCAATGCACACAGATACAGGGCTGATATGTTACAGGGGCATGGTGTGTTCATGATTAGTGGCTACTGGCATTCAGTGTAGAGGTGCAGGTTCTGTACATATGTTTGCCAAATGTTTGAAGTCCTATGATGTGTCTCCCTTGTTATGTCTCCCAGGTGTAATGTCGCATCAGCAAAGGTCAACATTCTTATCAGCTCAGACAAATAAAATCATAGAAGCCATACTGCACAACCATGCCATAATGTTTGGCTGGAGCCAGCAACATCTGCAGGACAGGACAGGCCTGTGGGATGACCTTGTCCACAGGGTAAATGATGTTGGCTTGCATGCATGTACATATGAGCAAGTCTGGCATCATGAAAGTGACCTCATACACAATACCTGGCAAAGGGCTGCTGCGGTGGCCAGGGACCACACAGCCACAGGCTTGGGCCTGGCCTTGCAGTCCCACTGGCACCCACTAGGGAGCTCCACGGGTACCTTGGGGCACCCATCCCAGCACAACAGCAGAGTACAGCCCCCCCCACATACTGGAGGTGGTTGGCACCCAGACAATAGACGAGAAGTATGCAGGTAAGGACCCAGGGTAGATTACTAGACTAGTGTAGCAGACATACTTGTAATTGTAGAGTATCTACATACATGTGTCAAGTCAGATTGCAGTTTTGGATTGGGTTTTCTAATGTACAGATGTGCACATCTATGGCAAAGGACAGCAAATTGTGTAGTATTGGGGTTGTACTGTACATGTGCACACATGCTGCATTGATCCTATACCAATGCCACTTGTGGGTCTGCTGATCATACTTACCTCACACAACTACCTAGGTCCTTCCTGTCTGCATGTGGGATGGAAACCTGCAGCTGGTGAGAATGCAGCTGTACTGTTGTGGTTTGCCAATACCCCAGGCATGTGAAGGCCATGCAGTGTACCATGCACATAACTGTCCCTCATAGCCATATTGCTTTATGTGCATGTTCAGCTGTGTTGAGGTCAACTGCATTGCATCAAAGTGGTAACCACAGGGGCCTATCTGATGAGAATGTATCATCCCTGTAGCATAACACATGGCCTGTCAGTGCAAGACTTCTGGACAGAGTGCAATACAATGGGTGGACAAACAGCCTAAGGTTGGGACATGTGTGAAATATTACTGTCATGCAGTGGATATAAACAGTGTACACACCCCTGTTAAGATGCCAGGTGTTTGTGATGTCTATACAAACTGAGACCACAGTATGTCAGTACTCATCCTTTCCAAACTGTAATGTGACCTATGACATGAACAATTCCCTGTACAATCAATCAATCTGTTGGCCACCAAATATGGAGTATACAAACCTCACAATATGCTGGATGCATATGTGTGCACACCCTTCAAAGAATATGTTATTGCAACAGCTTGTGATTTACTAACAGCATACAGTCTGCTTGGGTACACAACACCATCAAGTAAAGGCACTCTGACTAACACCAAATAACAGTATGCTGTCCAAGTGGGATAACCATGACATATGCTCAGTTACCCGCAACAGCAACAGTCATGGCTTGCAGATAGCATACAAAGCAGCAAAGGGATCTCATATTTGAAATCTATCAGTCAAGAGTGGGGTACAACAACATTACCACAGCAGTGCATACACCATGGAACACAGTAGAGACAGTTGTCAAAAGGTGGAGTGAATATGGGACAATATTGCTGTTGACAAGAACCTGATGTCCCTCCAAAAATTATGGCAACACATGTCAAGACATGGACAGGGAGGTTGCCAGGGGACATACAGCAACACTGTGAGAGTTGCAGGAACCCCTTGCTAGTACTGGTGTTCTGTACCTGTGAGAACACTCTACCATATTCTGCATAAGTCTGGCCTATGGGGTAGGGTCAGAAGATGGAAGCATATCCACACACCAAAAAACAGCCAGGGCTGGATACAAATTGTAATACAGCACATCATGTCTCCCAAAGGCAGGTGTGAAAATGTGATATGGTGTAATGAGACTAGAGATCGACCTCATAGCCACAATACCAACAGATATGTGTGGTGCACAAGCAACACCCCTCATAACCTGAACACCAACATCCCCATGGTGAATCACATTGGTGGCAGCAGACTGCTGTGGGGCTGCTGTTCCATAGACAGAACAAGGCCTGTAGTCACGGTGGTGGGAATTCTGAATATTTCCTAATAACACCCACTTCTGCCCAAAATCCATCAGGCATCTGCAAGATCGCTAAGGATGAGGATGTGTGTCAGCCTTCAACATGACAAAGAACTGTAGCATACATCCAAAGCTACCTAAGAATGGCTCCACCTGAACACAAACATGGGTATGGATTGGCCTAGCCTATACCTACACGAGATAAAAAAACCCAGTGTGACCTGATGAGAGCTGTGCACATGAGCTGCCCTTGCATTCTGACAGAGTTGGGTGACCTTTGCATGGAAGAGTGGCCAAATAATGCCAAGTCAGGATGTGCCATGCTGATAGACACCTTCACAAGAAGAGTGAGTGCTCTATGCCTTTTGCAAGGTGCTTCAACAACTTATCATTTTAAGAGTGTGCACACATATGCAATCAACATATTGCAGTCATCATATTTTACACATATCACATGTGTTTATCGATTGGATTGCACAAGTCATATGTCACATGGAAGGTGGGTGACATATTTGAATGCATTATTGTGGCCTCGTCCTCTATATTACAAGAACATGGCATGTTAAGAGGGTTGTGTACACTTATCATATCCACTGTAAGCTTAGAAGGCTGGTAGTGTAACAGCGATTGTGTGGCCATACATTCACTGCTCTTTTGCAGATCTAACACTCACATGTATGTCATTAATCAGTGATGTCACTCCTCAGATCATCCCATGTATGTCACAGAGAAATACAGGGGTTATGAGAAATTGAGCAGACATATGAGCCAGACCGCAACACATCCTGTGAGGATATGTACAGTTGTGAGGTATGTTCTGTAGTACTTGTCACTGTGCTATACAGGTGGATAGCAATGGTGTGTACATGGCTGCAGTCTGTGCTGGGGAACAGCCATCACACACTAACACTATTCACGTATTCCAGAGCTCTATATTGTCAGTTACATGTTGTACAACTAGCTGCAATGCATGATATTGACAGCTGTGTGTCATGCATGTCACCATGTGGGTAATTTGTGGTCTGTGTAACAGATTTATGCCACCTCACCTGTAAGTGTTTGTGTGTGTGTGTGTGTGTGTGTGTGTGTGTGTGTGTGTGTGTGTGTGTGTGTGTGTGTATGTACCAGCCAACATCAAAGTTCAGGTATTAATGTACATATGTTGTCTTCCTCTCACAGGTGGCAATGGGGTCTGTGTTCCCCACCTTTTGAAACAATGTCAGTATCTCTGCAGACTTTGTTAATGATGATAGGAATACTGAAGTACAGGTCGGGCTGTCGGGCTGAATCTGTGCCATTAGTTGGCATCCCACCCTTGTGCACACCATGACTGCACACAGTGACAATGCCCACACATACCCCGTCACCAGTGGCCACAGATGATGGACAGTTGGCAGGTGGTGGCATTGAACAGGTTAGTTTGGTAACTCTGGCAGGTGTGAGAGTAGATACTGGCCATAGCAGGAATGCAGACAATGTCCCACACAGGCGGATGGACAGGGGTGCTTGCAGGAGGAATGCTGCTCATTGGGCCACTGTTGCAAGTGCCACAGAAGGAGTTATCAGACACATGTTCCTGGCTGTCATGGATGCACAGGCACATAGTGAACACCACAACACACAAATACTCAGGGTAATGGATGCAAGTCTCCCTGATGTATATGGTAACATACATGACCTTGTTGGTTCCACATGTCAAAATACTGAGGTGTGGATCCAACCACAAACTAATCACCTTGGGAATCAACATCCATCCCATTCCCCCCTTCAAAGGTAACCACCATGAGAAACACCTCCAAAGCTAACCTTAGGCTCCTTAAAACAGAGGTGGCTAAGTTCAAGAAACCCATGAAAAATGGAGAATAGTTGCATGACCACCAGATCATACACCAGTGCACTGTATGAACACCTACACATATGCATGGATCTCACCATGACCAATAGAACCAAGACGCTGTTTTCCAAAACAGGAAGCCAATGTGGTGGTCCCATGCCTTACACAAATTCGACAACAGAACAAATAAACTGATGGTGAAAAAGGTGAAGTATCAAGACTGGAACAACTCCCTTATTGGCCTCAACAAAAGGTTAAGATCACTCATTAAATCCTCTAAAGCTAGCTATGAAAACAGAATTGCAGTGGATAGGAAAGATAAATACAAGGCCTTCAATAGTTATGTGAATAATCTCCACGCCAATACCCAGATGTGTTCTGAGCTACTGTACAATGATACCTCCTATACCGAGCCAACAGATATTGCCAATATACTGGCTGACAGATTCAGTGCCAACCTGACCCTTCTAAACCCCCCCAAAGGACCAGTCACAATACCAGTAGATTGGCAGAAACCCAGTATTACTGCTGCACAGGTTAAAATAGCACTGTCCAAAGTAAGGAATACATCTCCTATGGGACCTAAAAATATCCCTGGCTGTGTTCTACATGAACTACAGAGTGACCTAGCACCACACCTGTGTGCCCTGTTCAATCACAGCCTCACCTCAGGCTTTGTCCCTACCAAATGGCGCACAGTTACAATCATCCCTCTCCACAAAGTAGGAGAGACTACAGACCCTGGGAACTATCACTCCATTAGCCTAACAAGTCTGATATGCAAAGCTATGGAACACAACATCATGGACCTACTAAACAAGGATATAGAGGATCTCCAAAGTCTGGATCCCACACAGTTTGGTTTTGTGGAGGGTAGATCATGCCTTCTCAACCTGGTCAACTTCTTTGAGTCAGTCACCAGACATGTGGATGATGTCAAGGTGATCATGCAGTCTACCTTGATCTGACAAGGCTTTTGATACCATTCCCCACTCTGAAATCATAGAAAACCCACTAAGGTAGGCATCTATCCCTATATCCCTAGGTGGGTTGCAAACTGACTCAGAGATAGACCCACAGTGTGAAAGTAGCTGACTCCAAGTCAGACTGGTGACCAGGCACAAGTGTGGTCCCACAATGCTTGGTCCCAGTCCTCTCCTGTTTGGTATCTACTTCTCTGAAGTGCAGGCCATCACACGAGTACTCTGCTTGACAAAGTTTGCAGATGATTGCATGTTGGGTGCTATTATTAACTACCCAAGTGATGCTGATATCCAGCAGAAAGGCCTCACTGAGACCAATGTGTGCTGTCAGAAGCACGGCCTGAAGCTCAATGGCCAAATATGTGTCAGACTCCAAGAAACGTGAAACAAACCAAACTGCGAAAAATGCCAAACCAGGCTGAAGACCATGAACAGCTACAAAAAGATACACTCCCAAATTCCTTCTTAGCGCTTTCATCCACATATATATATATATATATATATATATATATATATATATATATATATATATATATATATATATATATATATACACACACACACATATATATATATATATATATATGGGTCTACTACGGTTGATTGAAAACTCACTTGACTGAAAATGAAATTACTAGGACTACTTCACTGAAAGCTCACTTCACTGAAAACTCATTTCTTTGAAACTCATTTCATTAAAAGTTATAAATGGCCTTTTCCCCACTGTAGTGTGACCCTGGAGTTAGTATATAAAGTAAGGGGGGTATGGGGGGCACAGCCCCCCACATATTATAAACATTTTAAACAATACACAGTGATACTTACAAGTGCAATAAATAACTGTTTCCAAAAGAGAATATATAACCAAGATATGTGGGGGCTGTGTCCCCCACACCCCCTTACTTTATATACTAACTCCAGGGTCACAAAAAAGTGGGGAAAAGGCAATTTATAACTTTCAACAAAATGAGTTTCAGTCAAGTGAATTTTCAGTGAAGTGAGCTTTCAGTGAAGTGGTCCTAGTAATTTCATTTTCAATCAAGTGAGTTTTCAATCAACCGTAGTAGACCCATATATATATATATATATATATATATATATATATATATATATATATATATATATATATGTGTAGTCATATAACATGCAGTGCAGACGTACCTCAGAATCATACATGTCAACCTCTTAGTGCAAAACTAATGAACAAAGGGTGTACAAAGGGTGAGAAATGGGCCATATATATGGACATAATCAGAATATTGCTGTCATAACTGAACAATTGTACAGCAACAGGGACTGTATCAGCAGAATTAGCTGAATGATATGAGGATGGGAATTGACATGTATGTTAGTCTTCACTGACATAAATCCTTGCATCATAACAATGTTACCCAGAGAAATGCAAATAAACTGTGGAACAGAAAAAGAGTATGTGCCAAACACCTGGACAGTCTTCAAACAGCTTGGTAGTGGAGAGGTATGGTCACAACCCTTTAGTGCAATGAATCTGGAACAAGCCAAGACAAAGTGGGGGGGGGCATGACAATAGAGACATATCCAAATTATGTGAGTAGATCAGCTGAGAAGGTTGTTGAAGTAACACTGTTCCTGCTAACATATATCAATAGAAATATCACCCTAGTACATTTTATAGTTAATGTCCGGAAGCCAAAAGAAAAAAACACCTTAACAGATACAAGCATAAATAATCTGAGGGTTGTTCTACTGTGCTTAAAATATTCTATACATAACTATTGAAGGCCTTGTGGTTGTCTTCACTGTCTGCTGCAATCATGTTTTCATAGCTACCTTTACAGGATTTGATGAGAAATCTCAACCTTTTGTTGAGGCTAATAAGGGAGTATTTCCAGTCTTGGGACTTCACCTTATTGGTTGTATTCCGTATAGTGAGATCTATGCATTTGTGTATGTGTTCATACAGTGCATTGGTATAAGATTCTGCAGTCATGCAACTAGTCTCCATCTGCATGGGTGCCATGCAGTTAGCCACCTCTGTTTGTAGGTGCTCAAAGTTAGCTTTGGAGAAGATTTCATGGTGGTTACATTTGTGGTGTTGGGATGGATGTGGATTTCCAAGGTGATTGGTTTCTGTTAGCATCTAACAAGGGAGGAGTTGACTATTGGTGTAGAGCAATGTTCACCCTTGTTAGTAATGACCAGGTCAAGGATGTTGCTACCTCTAGTGGGAGTAAGAATGAGCATGTCCAGGGCATTAGAATTAATGAATTCCATAAAGCATTGGTGAAGTGTATTGGTACATGAATCATTTTTCTAGTTAATGGTGGGGTAGTTGATTTTGGCCAGTATGAGAGTGTTGGGTTGGAACCTAATATTCCCCCAGGGTGCTTAGGAATGGGGAGTGTGAGTCTTGGGCCATGTTTTTGGACTTACAGCAGGCCATGACCTGTATTGCTGTCTTACCCAATGTTAGTTGCACCTGAAGTATCTCAGATGCATTATGTTGTGCTAACAGTCTGGAGGTGTGTGCATCCGTTATGAATATTGAAACACCACCACCTTTGCAGCTTCGGTCCAAGTTCTGGGCCAAGCAGGTGTTGAACGAATGATAGCTTGGTAGTGCTGGTGTGCTTCCTGGTGCCTTGAACCAGTTCTCTCTTACAGCACAAATGTTGATGTTCTCCAGTTTAAGGAGTGCTTTGAGCGAGTGCATTTTGAAATGTAGACCTCTAGTTTTGAGCAGCATGATCCTCAGATTACATTTGTTTGTAGCTGTTGCAGTGGTAATGTGGTCTTGGGAACACTGCCTAAAAAGCCACTATAGGGGTAGCAAGAGCCTTGGCCAGTAACTGGAAGCCCAGGGGTGACAGATGCAGGCCATCTCTGGCAAAGGATCATGGTCTGTCAAACATGTCATCCCAGGCACACAGATAGTGTATCCCCTTAAAATGATGCCAGAAATGTAGCCAATTGTTGAAATCAATTGTTTTCAGCTTGTACTGTGGTATCATTCTGGATGATGGTAGGATGTATTTCAGGGCAAGGGACATACCTGTATGGGCTACATAGTCAGAGAGCTCCTCCATCTTTGTTTCCATATAGTCCAGGGAGGTATGTATCAGGTCATCAACACCCACATGTACAATGACAAAGTTATATGTGTACCTGTTGTTGAGGGACCTCAGTGTGTGTGTGTTATCTGGCAGATCCTGGTGCCTGACAGGCAGCTGACTGTCACTTTCTCCTTTTTCAACCTAGTGAGTGGAACATCACTGTTCCTCACTATCAAGTCAACTATGTCTAGTGTTTTGGCCATGCTGTTTTGCCTTAGACGCTTTGGTTGACTGACACACTGTTTAGGAGACATATGTGTCTTGTGATTAGTGTTGTCTGGTGGTGGTGGAGTGCATGTCTGCCTTGGAGGTCTCTGCTGTTTGTGCAGCTGTTTATTGAGAGCCTCCACAAAGGTGGATGCGTGGTTTGTGTTTTTATATGAAGGCAGTGCTGGTGTGTGTTCTGGAGGGCTATGTGTTCCATGTAGTGTGGTGCAAGTGTTGACTGTCTCCTCTTGACCAACTATTCTGGTCTTGGCTGGAGAGTGTGTGGCTTCCAATTTGGATATATAATTGCATCTCTTGCAAGTCCGAGTGTAGAGACGAAGAGGTGCGGGTTGTCACTGTACATGAAGCAGTTGCTACATTGCCTCAGGATGGCCAAGTTTAGCAGGTTAATAGGTGAAAGGACAGGGAACTGACCTGTAGACATGCCTGGAAGGGTGGCCATTAATAATAATTACTGGAGCTGTTTCCTCGTAGAACACTTAGTGCTGTTAGCACTTTTGTGTGCTAAAATAATTGCTACAAGACGTCTGGTAAAGTGTTAAAGTAATAAGCTATTGAAAGTGCAGGAGAGGAAAGAACTAGCATATCTAAGTGAAAAATTGAGGAGCAGACTTGGGCAACACTCAGAAGCTAACATATAGTCCTGGATACAGCAAATCTGTATCTGGACTGGACTAGTTACAGGAAAGGTAACTAATCAGTACTATTTTAATAGTCAAATGTCTGGTATATTATATTTGTCTTCAGAGTAGTGTAACTGGTGTACGATGGATGTGTGAGTGCATATCACATGTGCAACCACCCATGTATACACATGTGTCCCATACAGCAGACTCACACCCATTGCTACTGTAATGACAGCACATATAGGCATGTTATGTAAAGGAAATAATATACACCTGGCCTGCAACAAAATATACAGCCCTTGAACTCATGAATCTATACACAATAGTCAAAGCATATAACCACTAAGCCATCTGAGCTGTACTATTTTATGATGTTTTCAACTATAGCATGCAGTGCAGTTGGTTTATCATAGGGATGGAAGACTGTGGAATCAGTAATGATTTAGTTGTCAATAACTTTCAGCACTGTCAGAGCCAAGAGCACCTTAATACAATTTTGGACCATGCCAGATGAAGTTGGGGGACCAGTCTATGGACATACATACACACTGGTAATGATACAAAGGGGCCCATGCCACTGACATCTGCTCCCCTCCACACACACACACACACACACACACACACACACACACACACACACACACACACACACACACACACACACACACACAGTACAGCTAATAAGTACACAGTACACTGCTACAAATTCAGGATAGGCCATACACAATGGCCAGACATACACTGACCTCTTAGCAATATAACTAAAATGACTAAAGAGAGTAAAACAGCAGACAACCAGCCATCAATACACACAAATGTTTTAATGTGTTTTGCCATCAAGTATTACAGCATTACAAAACATATTTGCCTTAAGTACAGGAATAAATTGACATTTGATTATGTATGTTCTTAAACAGCCTCCAATTACACTCCTAAGTTAACCCCCTAGGGCATACAGTATCAAATGATACAATGTAAATTGATTCTTTACATAACAATGGTTCTGTTATAAGTGTTCACTCAAACTGGGAAACAGACCTTTTCCAGAAAGGTACATTGTACCCCACTACATTCCCCATGGTGAAATGTATGAAAAGTAACAGCTATAGAATGTTTGTCCATGTAATAACTAATATGTCTCACATGTTCTAACAGACTGATTCTAAGGTATGTCCTACTATTCCACAGACCCACTTCTTGACTGTGCAGGGTTCTACATGCTGTCCAGCCTTTGCACTCATATGTATGACACCTACCTCACGTAATGTGTCTTATTCCACAACATCAGTGGGGTGATAGCAGGAAAGTCAGCACTAAGTATTGATAGACCATACCTATCAACATTCTACTGCATGACAACTGGACAAAGCCTGTCATCTAAGTGGAGGACAGAGGTCCAAACATAGGGCCATATTTGAAATATTGCTGTTTTACACTGAGAAAGTTGCTGGTGTTTCAGGGTGGGTTGCAACATTTCTATTCTGAGGGATATGAAGTCAGAAATACAAATGGATGTTGCCATTTACTGGCAACAATAACCAGGTTATGCCACTGATTTGCCAAGGACAACACCTGTCTGGGTAAATCACAAAACATAACAGGCAAATCTCTGGCCATTATGTGGATAGGCCTACAGTTCAGAGCTATGCAGACATATAACTTTGTCAGACTGACATCCATGCAGAAGTAGCATGTACACACACAGCCCATAAAACTAGCAGTATTCACACCATATAACAGCAATACTCACATTTGGTCCCTAAGTCTGTAGCCTTCTCCATCATTTAGTTGGCCTGTCTCCACAAGTCTTGTTGTAAGAGTTATTCCCACCTGCTGTGTGTAACACTCAGTAGCCATACACCTCCAGGATGTGTTCCTCACAGCCAAGGCAAAGGTACAATGCTCACATTAAGTACTCAATAATAGGAGTGTGTTGCCATGACATTGACTATTGGAGGAACTACCCAGCTGCTCTGCATGCAATTAGCAAGAGGGGAACACCAACTGGTGCACAGGCCATCACCTGGTCAAGAGCATTGTCTACAAAGGGCATGCAGACACCTATTCTAAACATCTGTCTACCAGTACTCCATGTTGAGAAACAAAAAGACTCAGAGCAACCTTCTGACACAACCCGGTGCAGTGTGAAATAATAAAAAGGTATGTGAAACAAGTCACCATATACGTGAATGTAGTATCTGTTTTCTTATAATGGGAAATAGGATTTTGAAATATTTATGTCTGAGCAAGACTTGCTGTAGTGATGCCCTGCTAAACAGCACTTATGGCCTTAGCATCAGCCCCTCTCTGCTATGATATAGAACACAGCTCAGGAGCCTAACTCACCCCAGGAAAGGATAGCTCACATATGACAAACACTAAAGTGTCTGTCAAACACTACTGACTGTGCCACTGCTAGGCCAGCTACAGGGATATTGTACATATTCATATGCTACCTGTGAATATGAGTATGAGTATGATACATGTTTGTCATGTAAATCTAAGAGAACTATATAGTGTGTATACACCTTCCATAGCCAGATAACAGGCAAGATTCCACACATGTAGATGGACAGGGGTGCTCATAGGTTGACTGCTGCCCATCATGGCTCTGCCACAAGTGCCACAGCAGGTGTCACCAGACACGTTTTGGGCTGGCATGGAGGCACAGGCACATGTCAAATCTAACACTGGACATATTCTCAGGGTCACAAATGCAACTTTTCATGCTATGTGTGGCAACATCCTTGATCTTTGAGATGCCCACCGTTATTATGCTGAGGTCATAGATAGACGATTGGGTGAGATAGTTGCAATTCTCAACTGTGAGATGTCTGTGCCACAGGATGTGGTGGGATTTAGGCATCAGCTATGTGGACATAGGACAGCACATGCGCTGGGAGTACAATGGTGTAAAACTGTAAACCCTGGCCACATTTGTCACTTAAACACACCCAGTCAGAATACTGATCTCTCACACACACAAACATACACACTTGGCACAATTGAGATTAGAACCACTACCTACCTAGGTCTTGCTATTAAAGTGCTCTGCATTTATTGCACACGCCATGGAGAAAGTAGGGTGAAGTGTGCTCCACAGTTCATCTAAGGTGAATAACATCCACTGGCCTCGCACAGTATGGCAATGGGAGATGTCCTGTGTGAGAATGGCCAGGAAATACTATCAGCTACAGAAATATACACATTGACCAACACAGATACAGCCATACACATTTTCCACACCTGCGGTTAGCAGTCCTGTGTATCTGGTCATTCAGTCCATACTGTTACAAAGTTTTGGCACACAGTACATGCCTTATTGGGCTGAAGAGTGTCATCAGTTATCTGTATGGTTGATGGTGACAGCAGTCCTCATACAGTGGAACTTGGGACATGTACTGGGAGCACCATGGTGTAAAAATATTACAGTAACAACAACTAACTGCAAATACAGATAAAACAAAAACACTTGGTTGAGAAAACCACTTTATAAAAAGCTTTTTATAAAGTGGTTTTCTCAACCAAGTGTTTTTGTTGTAAAAATATTACACCCAGCACCCCACCCACATTGGATATGGTACTCAACTATACCCATGATAATGGTATAACAAACCCACAATCGCACATTTACCAGGAATGAGATTCAAACCTTTGTCTGCCTATCTAATTATTGCTATTACACTGATATGCATTTATAGCACATGCCACAGAGCTAGTAGGGCGATGATTGTTTCTTGGCTCTCCTAAGGTGAGAAACATCACCATCCCTTGTAATGTATGGCAATGTGCAGTATATTTGGAGAATGGGGCCTCAGAATGCTGTCTCCTACAAATATGCGCACTCACAAACACTTGCAAACACATACACACACGCGCACACACACACACACACACACACACACACACACACACACACACACACACACACACACACACACACACACACACACACACACACACACACACACACGCACACACATACTCACATATGCCAAAACTCAGAGGGTAAACCACACCTGTCTACTCATTGGTAGAACAATGTTATGCTGGTACTGCAAGCTCAAGGTAGCCCATAGGGTGAAGGGTGCCACAAGGTACCTTTACAGTGCAGTACAGTAGCAGCCCTTTCTAAGAATAACAATGGGGGTGGTAGTGGGTGAGAAGATATTCAAAGTGTTTTCAACTACAAGTTTACAAACTCACAAACACTGTTATACTCAGTAATGCACACAGACACATTTGTCAGTACTGAGGTCCATTGGTGCAGGTGTCCCTGGGTATGTACCAGGCTAATATCCATGGAGACATGAGAAGAGTAGGGCATGTAAATACACTGGTATCATGGCACCTGACATTTGTCAACATGCCATTTGTCATCTACTGCAACTTGAGTAATCCCCAGGGTGACAGTTATATTCACCATCCACTCATCATCTGAATTTCTCTTGAAGAGGGCCAGTGAGGTGCTTTGATTGACATGTATCCAGCATATATTGCATAACATGGCCAGTGGCTGGGTTATGGACCTGTCCCCAAGCATGTTCTGTTGAATGTGGTAATGCAGTTGAGGTATCCATGGCATGTGGTGCAGTTGAGGTATCCATGGCAGACACTTGCAGCCTACCCAGTTGTTGAAGGTGTCTACTGAGTTACATGGCAAATGGGCTATTGGACCTGATGATTGGCCTAATGAGTGGGGAGTAGAGGGAGACATTGACCTCTTCATTCCTGGATGACACACCCTTAGTTATGCAATGTGCCACATGGAAGGATTTTCTGCCCACAGTGGCAGTGTGGTGGTCAGAAGAGAGGTTGCTGTCAAGCTGTGTTCACAGACCTCCTATAAGGACATCTGTCTCCATTGGACTACCACCGATGTGGTCATTTGTGGACAACACATTGATTCAACAGGAGATTGGGACACAGTTCATGACATTGAGACTAAGGCCAGTGTTCTAACAACAGTTGGAGATGTCAGCAGTGACCTTATGCTGGATGTTAACATAATCTGGGGATGTAAACAGAAACCCCAGTTAGCAATTGTCTGCAAACATTGTTTACCACAGTTCATTCCTGTTGGGCTAGATATCAGAGACACACAACACACAAGACTGGACACAGGACAAGACTCTGTGATACTCCACACATGACTGTTTGGCAGTCTGACACCACTCATGATTGTTTTGCAGTCTCACATGGAGTCCATTGCTTTCACACTGTGAGTGCCATCTGTGACCCAGTTTGCAGACCACTTAGTGACATAGGAATTAATGAATAGATGAGCGTGTTTGTCTATGATTCCTGAGTGAGGAATTGTATCACAGGACTACAAGGGCCACATATCTTGTTTTGGACTCCATATTGTTCTATAGTACTATCACATGACAAACAGATTATAGAACTGAAGAATGTCCACAGATACCACAAAAGTGGGCCCTGTACAGTGGACATTTGGTAGTTTGCTGGGTGGACCACACAAATGTGTAGCAAAACCCACCCCCAATGGACATGGATCACAATGCTAATGACACAACCACAGACAGAGAACACAAACATTTGACAAGAATGAGATTTGAACCCCTACTTAACTAGTTTAGTGCACTATAGTATTACACATTTATCAGATGCACCATGACATTTACATATTTGAGAGCTGTCCAAAGGTATCTTTAAAGGTGAGTGACATCGGCAACAGTGATAGGGGAGGGGAAAGGGAAGTGTAGTAACTGCCAATGGCCTCAAAATCATGTCTCTACAACTACAGACACTCTCACACAAACACACTTTTACATTTGCCAGGACCAAGGTTAGAACTCTTATTTAACTAATTTACTACACTATAATATTACGCATTTATCAGATGCGCCAAGAAGCTTACATCTTTGAGAGCTGTCCAAAGTTATCTTTAAAGGTGAGTGACATCAGCAGCAGTGATAAAGGAGAGCAATGTGAAATGGAGTGAGTGGGAATGGCCTCAAAATCATTCACCTACAAACACACACACAAACAGACACACCTTTCCATTTGACAGGACTGTGATTAAGATTGCTACATAAATAGTTATTGGTACTCTACTGTTACACAGTTATCACAAGCACAACAGAGCCTATAGGGCTTAGGGCTAACAAAAGGAATTTGTACAGTGACTGACTGCAGCACATGTTCTGATATTGGGTAATGGGATGTGTACTGGGTGGGAATGGAGTAAAACAGCAATTCCTTCACACACACACGCACACACACACACACACACACACACACACACACACACACACACACACACACACACACACACACACACACAGTTGCCAGGACCAACATTCGAAACCCTACCTCTCTACTTACTTGCTTTAGTAAGTTATGCATTTATCACACACGCTATTGAGCTTACTGATCTGAGGTTTGTCCAATGGTACCTTTAAGGTGACATACATCAGCAGATAGTGTAGCATGACACTATGGGATGTGTACTGCATGGGAAAGGCTTCATAATGGTACTGTCTCTCTCACTCACTGTCTGTGTCTCTCTTCCCCATGTGCATGTGTGTGTATGTTTGAATTAT
This sequence comes from Protopterus annectens, assembly GCF_019279795.1. Taxonomy (NCBI): domain Eukaryota; kingdom Metazoa; phylum Chordata; order Ceratodontiformes; family Protopteridae; genus Protopterus; species Protopterus annectens. The sequence continues at coordinate 617,738,052 of NC_056746.1, read as the reverse complement.
TGTAGTATATTGGCCTTAGATATGTGTGCATATCACACAAAAACAGATGGAGATTTACCACATATCTGCCACCTACAACTGGCTGTGGGTTTTCCTGTCCAGTGTGTGTGTGTGTGTGTGTGTGTGTGTGTGTGTGTGTGTGTGTGTGTGTGTGTTTGTGTGTGTATGTGTGTGAGAAGACTAAACAGTTTACATTTTGGTGTGTGTGCATGGACATCTGCAGATAACAGATATCTATGGTCCACTGTGGCTTCAGACATGGGCTTTATTTCTCTTAGTGTGAGTGTGAGTGTGAGTGTGTGTGTGTGTGTGTGTGTGTGTGTGTGTGTGTGTGTGTGTGTGTGTGTGTGTGTGTGAGAAGACTAACAGTTTACATTTTGGTGTGTGTGCATGGACATCTGCAGATAACAGATATCTATGGTCCACTGTGGTTTCAGACATGGGCTTTATTTCTCTTAGTGTATGAGCATGCCCAGTATGACCTTTTATATTGGTTATGAGAATTAATTCCAGGGAAAATACTACTCCAGTCCAGGGTTTTGTGTGCTGCAGGTACACCTTGCAAGCTATTTTTGTAGGATATCTGTAGATAGGTTGCATATATGGAGGCACAATTGGTCCAAACATGGGGGGATACTGTGTGCAACTAAGTTTCCTATTACTGTCTGTGTTGCTTATGTAACATGTCCTGTCTTAGCATAGATTTTTTGACATATTTAATGTTTTACAGTGTAATGTATTGTGTCATCAACTACTGACAGATATCATTGTTTGCTCACAGTTGTTTACCAGGGAAATACAAGAACAATGAAGCAGAGACCAATATTGTGAGTCATAGACTAGACATTGTGGCACAATCCTGCCATTGTGGAGGGATGGCTACAGACAATTGAGTGATGGGTCTGTAAATGGTCCAGCACCTTGGTGCTATGCTGGCTGGGGATCCCCTACTTGTGCATTTCTCAACTTAACTGAATGGCCATTTCCTGCTGTGGGCATACCTCTCAGCTGTACAGATCTGGCCAGGTTATCCAAAGGCAGGACTCATAGAGCTGGTCAATTTCCCTTCACGTTGTGGTTTACAAGCAGGTTTGTGGTTATGCATTTATGGGTTTGCAGTCAGGGGAAGTATGAACAGACATTTGAGTTTCAGACTTCACACACAATGCTATCCATGCTTTTATGCCCCCCTCTGTAATTCTATCCTCTTCCCAACAGTATGGGAGCAATATCTCAGAAGTATTTCTATAGTTTGACCTTTATCACAGCAGTATTTATGTCTTGGTCCACAATTCATGCACTAGGACATGTAGAGGCATGCTACTGACATTTGTCAGCATGGCCTTACATTTGTTTTCTGCTTAATGTGTTATGTTGTTAGTTAGGACCATATGACATTCCGTATGATGGCACTATGGGTGAAGCATATGATGGCACTATGGGTGAGCCATGGGCATTTGCCAGAGGCCTGTAGGCCACATGAGAGTGATGCAAGCCACTGCATTTTGTCATATATACGTTACCAGGCTGTAAGCCAGTGGATTCCCCTGGGGTGAAATGGGCAAGTGGGTGAGGTGTCCATGGCGATCCTTCTAGCTCATAGTGATGCATCAGTCTGGATGTGTGCAGAGTGCTGCTTATGGATAGGGACAGACCTGCATGGGACACAATTTCAGCATGCTGCATCCTGTGTGTATTCCATAAAAGAAGTGTGATGATTCTGTAATCGTTCCCAACAGCAAGGATATGACTGATGAAATACCTGTGGCTGTTGGGGGGGGGGGGTGGACTGAGTGCATGTGTGAAATGGAAGCTTATGGCACCTGACTTACAGAGATAACTAGGACCTTCTCCTTCTCCTGCCTTGTATGTGAACATCAGCCGTGTATCATTACTTTATAAATGTGTCTTTTGTGGGCTGCCACTGATTGGGCAGACAACCAGTATTCCATATTAGAGGGACAACTAATGTGATGCTAACCTCTATATTTAATTCCAAAGGTATGTGCAATTCAGAGTTACATTCTAGGCACTGCGTAGAGTACTTCCACCTGTGTACTGTTTCTATGTATAGAACCCTGCTCATAGCCTGTCCAGCTTTCTGACAGTGACACATATTGACATCTGGACAGTGAGTATGTACAACTAGTAACATAGGTGTAGCTGGGAAGCAGATTGGTTGGCACTGTAGTTGTTGGAACATGGCCTTGTCAACCACAGTACTGTACCTAGGCCACTGAGATACAACATCCAGGCCTACATGCTGTCCACTTCCAGACAATATTAAACACTCACAAAAAATTGGCACACTGACCCCTGCATATAGAGGACATACACCAACTATCATGTTGATTGGGGACAGCTCAGGCAATCTGTGCTCCACTGATATTACTATGCAAACTTACATGTTACTGCCATTTATACATGGGGTTGGGGGGCACACCTGACAACTTTACCCATTTGCCCTGACCTCACTGGTATTTCAGTTATACTCTGTTTGCTTCCATTTAGTATTGCATTGTGCCCTATCCTGCAGAATGAAGGCATATCAGTAAAGTGCACAAGTTAGATTGTAATGGCATACATTTCAGTTTCAGACTTCTTACTCTTCAGAGCTATACTGCAACTGCCAGACCTGTTGTAGTATGTCTATGTAGGTCTGTAGGGAGGCTGTTCACCATTGCCAGCATTTGTGGAGTTTTGCCCGACCTTTCTTTCCAGTCATCTACACTTGTCCTGCTGGGTGAGGCTGGGGGGTGAGTATGGGAATGCTCATTGGCATCCATGTGTGTGTGACCTGTGGACACCCACAGTTAGTCGAGCCACCACATGTACTGAAGTGGGAGTTGTCACCTTGAGTACTACTGCCTATTGTGGGGACAGCAGTATTTGTTATGGATTTTATGCTGTCCCATATAGCTATCAGCTCTCTGCTGCTATCCCATTTGGCCACGTTAATTCCCTTGCATGCTGCATCCATAGCATAGATATAACTATCAGAACATACTACTCCATTCGGTAATTTGGGCGAGTCAGACAGAGGAATCAGTCCCTGGGTCCCTACAGTGTCAGTGTATGTGCTATGCATTGCCTCTTTGCCAAGGCATAGGCATACTGGGCATGACTCTTTCTGCCTCTTGGGGCAGGCTCAGGAAGTTCCTCCTCCAAGTCTCGCTGTGCCTATGGTGACCTTGGCAATGGTGGGGGGGCTGTGTGACCACCCCATGTTGCTCCTGCTGCAGCTGTTTTCGCAGGATCATATTGTGTAGCATGGCACATACTATGAACATTTGTACACATGTAGCTGGAGAGTACTACAAGGCTCCACCAGATATGTCAAGGCAGCGGAACCGTGACTTGAGCATCCCAAACACACACATTATAATGATCCTGGCTTATGCATGTGCCTCATTATGGCATTCTTGTTTGGGGGTGTGTACATTTCTGATGGGTGTCATCAGCCATGGCTCCAGTGCATCCCCCACTAGATGGCCAATTGGGATGTCCCCCTGGCAAACCCCTAGTACAGCTATGAGGAATGCCATATGTGGGAGTCGTGATAGCTTCCAGGGCTGCCAGCACACACTTGCATGATAATGCACTGGGCATCGCACATGACCTGGAAGTTAATGGAGGGGAAGCCCTTGCGGTTGATGTAGACCCTACCCCACTCACTGGGTGGTACTTTGATGTGTATGTGCATCCAGTCTATAACACCGACTACTTTAGAGTATTCTGCTATATGGTGAAAGTGACACATTATGCTGATCAATGCCTCACGGGTGTTGAGAAAATATATGTGCTCACTGGCAAGTGGTAGCATGGCATCCAGGAACTGGTGGAGCATTATGGATGCTGATGCCTGTGAGACCTCCATGATATTCCCAGTTGGTCTTTGGAAGGTACCTGTGGTAGTATTCCTAAGGCTACACATACCTTGGCATTGACTGGGATGGGTTCCCCTCTGTTGGTTCTGGATCTGAGGCGAGGCTGGCACAGCTCAATGATTTACTGTAGAATGTCCCTGCCTACCCTATAGCACTCCACTATCTCCAGCTCATGTAGCTCCTGGTAGATTACCCTGGGTCTGTACAATGTTTTTTTTTAAACATGTTTTTAATGCGTCCAAATGTATTGTGGAGCTTTTCTCCTTTGGCCTCCACTGAAAATGGACCTGTGCCCATTCAGATTTTTCCCAGTAAACAAAAGTAAAATAAAAATAACTACATAAATAAAAATAAATTCTCCTCCTCCTCACTGCGGGTCGGTTGTCAGCATTCTCCTCCTCAACACCTCCCACTTGTTGCACATACTGGTAAATCAAAGCCACAACAGCCCCTAACATGTTTTGAGTTTAACATTTTCACACTTGTGTACACCAGTGGTGTAGTGTTTGTGGGAAAAAACAGTCTATAAGGTGTTTGCATAGTTTATAGTGGTGTGCTGGGCTACTGCATGTGTATTTGGCTGATTCTGATACATTCCACCTGCCAGCTATACTAGTTCTGCTTGATTGCCTTCCTACTGCTGTTTCCCCTTCCCATTTCCTCCCTGTTTAAGCCCTTTCCTTTTTTTTTTTAAACCCAATGCGCGCCTCACACACATATTCAGGCAATGTTCACAGTACTAAGCAACTTCAGACACACCCCCTTCTTTAGCTGTGCTTAGCTAAGGCAAACACTGGTCTCTGGGCTCCAATGAGCTTACAGCAAGCATGACACACCCCCTTCTGAAGTCATCAGCCTCTTATTCTTACACTGCTGTGTGTCTGCACCTACACGGTTAGGTGCAGGCTGACACTTAGAAGAAATCTGTGACTCACCATTAATCCCCTCATTTACATACCCCCCAGTGTAAGTCCATAGTTACTGCACTCAAGCACACCCTTTCACCTTGACAACCACTGGTCCCTGGTTTAGTTTACATTCTGCATGCCATAGACTATGATAGCAAAATGCAGATTTCTTTAAATTTGTGTTTTTTTTCTTTATTTTCCTCACCCCCATGTTTGTGTGTGGGTGCCCTGAGCTTAAACGGCTGAGACCAGCCAATAAATAAAAAAGTTTTATTTTTAAAAATATATATATATATTTTAATGCCAGTGGCCTTATATTTAGCCATTGGCATGTGTGTTTAACATTAATACATGCTTTTCACAAGCTGTCATGCCTCCGTTTGGTCAGATGCAGAAATGTATTTAGTTACTAACTGAAAACATTTTTGCTCTGACACTGTTCCTGCACAGTGTCCGGCCAGCTTCATGGATCACAAAATGACCTAATTTGCATGTTTTTTACCATCAGATGAGGTGATTTGCATCACGCATGGCTTTCAGTGCAGGAACAGTGTAGAGCTGCTTGTGCACATGAAAATGGCATGTACATGGATATCAAAGCGGACACTGTTCCTGCATGGAAAATAAACATTGCTGAATCCAGCAGATTGTCTTCCGGAGAGAGTTAGTCATTGGGGGTGTAACTATGCATGTTTATTGTTTAAAATGTATTGTTTTGAAGTTTTTGGTAAAATACAATATAAAACAAACAAGGTGGGGGGCTGTGCTCCCTAACTATATATACTAACTCCAGGATCATACTACAGTGGGGAAAATGGCATATACCTTTTATTTGCCTTACAGTACTCTAGGCAGTGCCATATAGACTAACTGCAGTTTGGTGAAATGAGATTCAGTGAAATGAGTTTTCAGTAATTTGAGTTTTCAGTGATGTGGTCTGGTTGAAATGAAATTCAGTGAAATGAGATTCAACGAAACAAAGTAGACCCATATATATATATATATATATATATATATATATATATATATAGGTCAACTTCAAAAAAATTGACTTACCACATCATTGAATCTGATTTAATTGAGATCACATCAGCAAAACCTTGCAACATCACAAACCCGGAACTGACCCCCACACCCCCAGATGTGAGAGGCTCTTCCCCCCATACCCTGTAACTAAATATACTAACTCCGAGATTGCACTACAATGGGGAAATGGCAAAGTTAACCCAAGGTGGTAAAGTGGTTCTTTTCCCAGGGTTAGTTTTCAATGTTCCCAGTGTTCGATGTTGTAAGATTTCACTGATGTGGTCTTGATGAGCTCGGATTTGATGATGTGGTAAGTCGATCTTTTGAATTAGACCTATATATAGTATATATGCATGTGTAGATATATATATATATATATATATATATATGAGTGCATGTGTCTTTTTAGCTATAATACAACCAAAAGCAACATATACTGCATTAACACTTTATCTAAACTATATTACTCTGTTTAGGCAATATTACCACTCACATTCATAATACACATGAACTCTGTTTGCTACACCAACCCTTAAAATATTGCAAATATAGTATACTGCCTCTTTAATTACACCAAACAGTCAGGCTGGTTTGAAGTACGAATTTTTAGAATCCCCCAATGCTGTGGTAAAAATGCAAAATGCCTTAGCTGAGAGGCACCGATATTGTTAATCCATCCCAATATTGTTAATCCATAATGACAGGAATTCTGTCTACAAAACTAGGGAATGACATTCAAGATAGGAAGTCTGAGAAGAAGCAAGGTAAGCATCAGCAAGGCCCTACTGCTTTCTGGGTGCAGACTTCTTTTTTATTCATTTAGACTGGTGCCTGAAATTAGTTTGTATACTTTATACATCAGTAGGAGAATATACTCCAGTGAGTCTGCTGTGTTACTGCAGCTTATATGTCTGCACTGTGGTTTGTGACACAATTAGATGACATACTGAGAGGGGATAAATGAGAAGCAGTGACACCCATATGCCTGCTGTCATATTATGACCAACTATGCCGCTCATCCAGAGTGAAAGAGAGGTAGGGCATTTACCAGGAGATAAAATAGCTATACAATATTCCAGCAGATAAGGACTACGTAGCCAAAATAGTCTGCCCACTAACTCAATAAAAAAAACTGCAATTAAGTATGGTCACTATGCAACTTCTTCCCATATCCCACTTGAATTATTTTATCTTTAACCAACACATTTTTATTTATAATACCACTTTGAAACCAAAACTTTTAGAAGGTTCAAAGTAGAGAAAACTGGTACCATGGTTGTAGTTAAAATCAAAGTTTAATATCAATTTAAAATATGCTAGTAAAAACTTTCTCTCTGGGGCTTCTTCAAGCTAAAAATCAGAGTAAAGAAATCAACATTCCTTATATAAGGTCATTAAAATGAATGCACCTGTTGTTGCAGGTTAAGTAATAATTGTTTTAAAGAGAAACCTTCATTTAACGCTTGTGGAGTCTGTGTATTAAATCTCAGAATACATTTAATTTCTTCCGTTTTGGTAGAGTTTTAAATTTACCCCATGCAATTGTGGAATTATGACCTGTAGGATTAAAAACTTGAAGTTATGCATATTGTTCCTATCTACTATATGCTTATATAAAACATTTGAGTGGTCACTTCTGTTAGTCTGATAAATGGTTACTAATTCATTCCTTGAATTTTCTGCTGGTCATTTCAACATAAAATGCAGGACATTGTATACATCTTGCCATATAGACCACATTTTTAGTATCACAACTGCCACAGGCATTTATCAGGAAATTGGTATTTGACACTGGGTGTTTGAAGGAGTTGGACAGAATTTTTAAGCACATTTCTATGACCACTAGTTTTCTATCTTTTAAAATGGAAGGCTACCCTCAAGAAAGTAACTTCTTGGATATTAAACTTATAAAAACTACTTAAAGGGCAGATTGAAACAACTATGTATAAAAAAATCAGTCAAAAAGGAACACATTTCCACCTGGTCCCTATTATTTTAGCGAATGTAATGAATCACGAATGCTGTTTAGTCAAACGTCATTACGCAAAATGGCAAAATATTGAAAGAACGGAACAGCGATTTTTTTTCCTATGGAAAAAAAATCTCTGGGCCGTTCTTGGGACTTTGCCATTTCCTCTACTGTGATGTGATCTCGGATTTGGTATATTTAAGTAGGGGGTGTGGAGGGTGCAGCCCCCCACATGGGGAGTGCAGGGGGGTCAATTATATAGCGTTCGCAATTCAGTGTGTGTTCGCTTATATAATATAGACCCTCTCCATCGTACAAGCATGCATTTCCCTCACGTTTAACAATATAGTGAAAAATCACATGAGTAGAGTTGTAAAGTTAAATACAATTGACATCAGAATGAAAAAAACAATTACATTCAACTTTTCATGATTTTGCAAATAGAGGATATCAAAAATTATTTTTTAATAAAATTCAGGAAAACACTAGCAACACGTCATGATGAAGCAAGACCAATTTTTCACATAAATGATTGCAGTCATACTTATGAACAAAATCAATCTAAATTTAGGTGCAGGGTAACTTATAATCATAATACTCCAGTGGTGAAACAAATTATTACTAAATACTGGCCTTTGTTCAAAGAAATACATCAACTAAGCGGTTTGATTTCTGAAACACCTGATTTCAGCTATAAAAGAGCTGCCAATCTAAAAAATAAACTTTGCTATAAAGAGCAACCACATCACATTACATGCTTTACAAGTTCAAGAAAAAGAGCATACAAACGCAATAAATGTTCTTTTTGTCATCTTATCGATGCCATCATATCCTTCCAACATCCAGTGTTAGATACTAATTTCCTGATAAATGCCTATGGCAATTGTGTTACTAAAAACCTATATGACAAGATACATACAATGTCCTGCATTTTATATTTGAATGACCAACAGAAAATTTAAGGAATGAATTAATAACCATATATTGGACATTAATAGAAGTCTCCACATGAATGCTTTATATAAGCATATAGTGGACACGAACAATATGCATAACTTCAAGTTTTTAATCCTACAAGTCATAATTCCACAATTGCATGGGGGAAATTTAAAACACTTTACAGAAATGGAAGAAATGAAATGGATTCTGAGATTTAATGCATACACTGCACCAGGGTTAAATGAAGGTTCCTCTTTAAAACCACTATTACGTAACCTACAACACCAGGTGCATTGATTTTAATGACCTTATATAAGGAATGTTGATTTATATACTCTGATTTTTAGCTTGAAGAAGCCTCAGGGTGAAAGTTTTTACTAGCATATTTTAAACTGATATTAAACTTTGATTTTTAACTATAGCCGTGGTTCCAGTTTTCTCTACTTTGATACTTCTGTTATTGCCTTGTTGAAACCTGGATTTACTGTTCAGCAGTCAGTCTTTTGCTAACTTTTAGAAGGTTACTATGTACATGTACAGCCGTTTCTGTGAAGAAATAACTTTTTGATATCATGGGCCAAATTCCAAAAGATATTTGCAAACAGTGCAGCATGCCAAAGGAAGGTTTCAGTGCTCCAGTTGTCAACCTGATTTTAGAATGCACACTGCAAGCAGTCTCAGAGTATGCCATACTGCATCACAAAGAAGAGAAACTATTACTATGGAATATGATGGAATACATAATAATAATCCCCCCAAAAATTGTACCTGCAATGAATAAACTGCACCACTGCAAGCCATGGAAGAGGATGTGGCTGTGAACCCTAGAAAGCAGCAAGCTAGAGTGAGAGAAAGGCTGCAACAAAATGAACTGTCAGATCAACAGATAATTAACAGGTACCAGCTAGACAGACAGCTGGTGCAGGCAGTGTGCAACATGTGTGCCCCAGACATATCTGTTCAGACATTGTGAGGCAACCCCATCCCTCTTGAAGCAAAATCATATCTCATCTTGGATGGCCTTGCATTTGAGACATTCCAAAGACACATAGGTGATTCTGTAGGTGTACCACAGACAGCTGCTAATGGTATCCCTGGCAGCAAGGTGGATGACTACATAAACTTTCCATCTACCTCCATGGAGTGGAGATCTGTTATGCACCAGTTCTATAACCTTGCAAACTTCTCACAGGAACTTGGTGCAATGCCTTGCACCCACATCCCTATCAAGGCTCCAGTTCATTCAGAAACAGACAGATAAATTAACACAAAGGGCTGGCCATCCCTGAGCTGCCAGTTCATGTGCGCAACAGACTGACGCATAACAAACCTCATGGTAACACACCCTAGAAGTGTCCATGATACTGCCATATGGAAGGAACATGGTCTGAGGGCTGCATTGCAACAAGGTGAAATACCTTACGGACTACTACTGGCTAAGTACAGGAGCACAGCCAGGATGTAATCTAAGGACATCCCTCCCAACAATACCCATGCTGACAACATGTGTGTTTACTCCCCACAACAGGTGACTGTGGCTATACACTTGAGTCGTGACTTATGACCCTGTACAGAGAACCATCAAACCCTGCAGAAGAGGCCTACAATAGAGCGACACATCAACATGAAATACCATTGAGCATGTGTTTGGTGTACTGCAAGCTACATTTAGATGTCTGGGCACATCCAAGGTGCACTGCAATACACACCTGAGAAGGCAGCAAAGATGATAACTGTGTGACTGTGTACCGTGCCACACAACATGCTAACAACAGCGCACAGTAGTCTTCCTGCTGCAGGCATCGGTAAACTACTCCAAGAACCCCTGGTGTCTGAAGATGACATCCTACAAGTATCAGAAAAGGAGCAGGAGGACATAGGGGCAGAAGACATAGGCATGGGTAATGGAGGGTGTGACCACAAGTGCAGGCTGAAGCAACACAGCAGCATCTAACACATAACTTTGAGTCATAGTAAGCCACCCATGCAGAAGTACAAAGATTAAACATTGATGTTCAGGTGTTGCCCCACCACAGTAACACAGATTGCATCTAATGGTAATTATCCAGTAGATGTACACACTAAGCATCAGACATAACAATATAATCATAACATATAACAGTATGAATATATACAAATCTATCACAACAGGGATCAGCAAATAAGGGCACAACAGACAGAGGAATGCACACAGACTCATATTCATGTATCATTGTAAGGCAGACAATAAGGGGCATACATCTGTGCAACACATTCCTATCTGTCCACCATAAAAAGATGCAAATTGGAAAAAAGCTTAGGATATAATGCATAACTGATGTCAATAGCACAAGCATAATATATAACTGTAAAGTATGAATAAAGTAATGTAATAAATAGAGTCAGCTATAGTTAGTAAAACTGTCAGACCCTCCCGTAGTATCAGACTTATCAATGAATACAGACAGATGACATTATCAGTGCTCTGCACAGCAATATTCATCACCATGGCATGAGATAACACTACCTTACATAGTGGATCAACTGCCAGTGTTACTCTAACGCAGTCTAGGGCACCCACACTGCCAGCTCACACCACAATCTGGTCTGCCCATACTGCATATGGAAAGACTTGGCCCAGGATACTCCACAGAAGAGACTGATGGAGTGATGGCAGCTTGTGGAGATACACTGTGGAATGAAGCATGACTGCAGCTTGATTGACTGCTCATGACTGCCAGGACCACATCAGATGGACCAGCAGTGGAAGTGTGTGCACTTTGGAGCATAGACATTGATGGCTGATGGGCAAGGTTTGTTCTGCTGACAGAGGCCTGCATCTCCCATGTGACAATCTGCTAAGCACAGTCAGGATACAAAGAACCCTGCTTGTACTATGGCACTGCTGTAGTACAGTTATGACCAGGGATTTTACAAACCATTACAGATAACTTGATTTAATTCTGTGTAGCCAGTGACATCATTACTTCACTGTTTCTGCACTACTGTCCTTCATTCAGCACACTCAGCTGGCATGCAACATAATTTGGAGCATAGGCAAGTGCATGGATGTCAGATTCATGATGTCACTGGGGGCATGCATTTGCATGTAGGATTAAGTGGACACCTTCTGACATGTGCCCATGCACACCAGCTGCATGCCTACATCTACTGTTATGGGTAGCAGCAATGTATTGTGGGGAACTGTCAACATGAGCAGCAGTCTCAACATAGGTCTGTTGTCTGCAGGCCTCATCATGTGCAACATCCGTTGTACACTCATTGTCAGAATAGCTAGACAAGTTTTCCTCCATATCTGAGGTTACATCCACATCCACATGACTGTCACCATCTTGTCCAGACTGTATCACCATGTCACTGTACTGTGTTCCAGGGGCCATGTTGCAAAACTGAGACACATCAGATCCCACATCATGATCACTGGATGGGCTAATGGAGGATACAGGTAGCTGATGATCTAAAAGAAGAGACAGATCACACAGATCAGAACAACATGCTTACATCATATACTATATAGCATTAAAGACATATGACAGATATAGCTCACTGCAATGTTACAGATAATAATGACTTACCATGAGGTCTTGTCTGTGTATGCGTCACAAAATCTGTATAACAGGGAGTTCATAATTATGTCACATGTCCAACATACCTTTCATATGTGAGAAATACAACTATAACATGCACCTGACAAGTCCTTGTGGGAAGATGGCGTGGGAGGAAAGAGATGAAGTGCAACTGTTATAGGCAAACAAAGTCATGCATTCTTAACCATATCATTGCCAGCATGGACCATTCCAACTGTGTTAAAACATGCAGTAGGTTTTACATAGACATACAACTTATTTGTGCACTTGATGATATAGTCTGTCCTATGAATGGGAAGAAGGACATAGTATTGATAGAGGACAACAAATGACAAAACAAATTGACATGTATGAAAGATAGGTAGTTGCATACCTCTGACTGACCCCCCCCCAATGTTGTGAGTTTGTGTGTTGTACTGCAGTCCTGCAGTGATAAAGTAAAGACAAAGGCAACACAGTCATGTATGCAAACAAAGGAATAGTGACATGATGACATATACAACATAGTAACAGTGGCTGCTGATAATCATGTGACATACAATTCCCCCTTGTTGGCTATATATCCCTGTGTTAAAAACAGTGACATTAATGTAACACAGGTCTTCTACACTTTGCTGCAACCTATGAACCATACCTCTCAACTGTCCAGATCTTTGCAGAATGTCTAGATTTTTGCCTTAAAGTTTTGGTATGTTCATCATAAAATTTGTGGTTTTCTGGATTTTTGTGGCAAATTAGTGAGGACTGAATTCACTAAATAATTACAGGCATTTGAGTTTCAGATTTCATATCCCTCAGAAAGAGCATGGTAGCACAAGACCTTTTATTCTGACAGCTTTCTAGGTTTATAAGAGCAGTATTCAAAATGTTTCCATATTTTTGTGGCTTTTTTCTCCCCTTATTTTTGACTTTATCCAGATTTTCTGTGCTAAGAGGATGACCACTATGCTATGAACATGTTATGGTAACATACCTGGTCTGTCTGCACTTGCACCTCCATGATATCTGCCCCCAGTGAATGTACCCGTATTTTACAGTGTTAGGGAAATATCAATATGAGGCTAAACAGGTGTGCCATGACATAAGGCTGAGGCAATAGCAGGTAACGGTCACATTAATCTTTGTGGATCTCTTTGCATGATGCAGTTCTGCTGCTAAAAAACAAAAATGACAATAAGTGAATATGCATGCAACAGCAATATGTGATGATTTACTCTATAGTTATCAATGTAAAGTAACACATAACATGCGCAGCCTGGAACACCTCTTCGATCCCAGCCTTACATCACTTCCCCTCTTGCTGTATGCAGGAATGCAAGAAATATTGTGAACTCCTTATGGGGGCCAATGGTGGGCCACCACCTGTGGCATCCCTTGATCTCTCATACCATCTTACTCTGTTGGTAGCAAGGAGGATCATTTCAGAGCAGCATCAATGACAGGCCTCACAGGATCTATTGTGAACTCTCAGAAAATTAATCATGTTGGTGAGGTTGGCCCACACTTCATTCTCTGCCCATCCAAGGAGTCTCCATCCATGTTGTCACAGAGCATGTATCATAATCATGTTCTTCTCTGGAGAAAAATCACTGCTTCTAGGTCTGTTTGTCATCTCAAAGACAGTGATATGTACATGTTCAGACTGATGGAGGGTCCACTTATGGAGATAAATATGTGGGCAGCTTATGTCACTGTAAACATGTCCAATGCAAAATTCTATGAAATATTCACTGTGACATATAGTAAGATGACATACAGAAACATACAACAATGCCTGCTTAGCAAAGGATGTAAACATCGAAATCCGAAGTGCCAAACGTATTTCCGTGGCCAGCAGGATGATCGTGGGGAAGAGGAAATATATCCTTTTCCCCACTGTAGTGCAATCTCAGAGTTGGTATATTTAAGTAGGGTGGGGTGTGGGGGGTGCAGGGAGACTTGCCCCCTGCAAAAGTGTGTTTAATGAAGTTTGTTTTTGTAGGTTTTCCTTACCTGTATAGCGCTTTTGTTGTTGGAAATGTGTTCAGCGTTCCAGATTTCAGTGTTTACATCCTTCGCTATTTTAGGAGTTCGGCTTTTATGTGTCGCTGTTTAGGTGTTCGCGGTTGTGAACGTTCGGTCTTTTAATATAGACCCCATAGCAACATATGGTTAATGTTGGAATCTGTAGTTTTACCTACATGCACCACAAAGTATATGGAGTCACGTGCAAGATATGCAGATAATCCATAAATATGTCTTTATGTACATTCAGTTTTGCTATGTACATCTGTCTGTATAACTGCAAGTAGTAAATTACTGCATGCCCTTGATGCAGATGTCAACACTTGCATGCATACTGGTAAATTCCTCACCACTACAGTAAGTTACAAAAATTGTTCATAATGAATGTTTTCCATAAATGCATAAATCTAACCAGATACATTTGAGAATGAGTAATGCTAACATAGGTGTATAATGAGCTAATATTCCCCAACACATCAATGCTAGCAGGTGCCAAATTACCTTAGCAGCTGCCTATGACTTAGGTATACCTGAAAGTAAGAGCAGCTGGGTGCATATATCTTTTAATTACCATTTGACCCAAGCCTAATTAATGAGGTTCATTAAAATTTAAGTTTTTGGAATCACATTTGCTCATGTCTGTGTAAGTTCTAGAAATTCAGGGTATTAACCAATAGCTCGGTGTAACAGGAAAGTGTACCGTGAAAGTACCCAATAGGTACCATTAAACAGAACCATGTTTAACACATGACTGTTATCTTCCAATGATCTGATAACATGACATAAGTGCCACTTTTAAATATTGATTTTGATTCATCTACATGCAATTTCAGATCTGTGTATTTCTTCATTGGACTATCAACATTATAAAGATGGCTAATTCCAGGAGGCTTTGATGTGTCTAGGCCCCCAGTTGGACCAAGGAGGAGACTACCCAGATGTTGACCATCTATGCTAGACTGGAGCATCGCATGAGAGCCAGACCATGGAACTTCTCAATGATAAACATTTGGAACCAGATTGCAAGGGAGCATAGATGATGTACAGGGATCTACTGGACTGGAGTGCAGGTTCACCACCACTGTAATTACCTGCATCAGAGGGACACAGAGGAGCTTTATTGGAGTGTTTCTATAGTGCATTAACAGCTGGTGGAGGCCTACAGTAAATGCCGTAATACTACGTATACCTGAGCATTTCTATGGAATTTAGAGATCTAGATGTGTCCCAAGTATATCAGATTCATGCCTTTTATAACCATCAGGTAGCTGTTCTGACAATTAGCATGCTTACAAATAACTTGGTTATTTGATGAATTTCAATGAATATCTTCAGAATCCATAATGGTCTGTCAACAGCACCTTTTTAAGCCAAAAAGGTTTGTGGAATATGCTATGATTTTCAATTTCTTTTCCATTCATTATAAAATTCACTTCAAAAAGCACCTCATTTTAATCTTTGGAGGGAGTCAGATAGTCAGACATACAGATGAAATGCAGAACAGGGAGATACAGTGATGTAGGCATTTGATTTGTGATGTGCACTTTGCCAACAAATATCTTTAGATGTAGTTCTCACACATACATTTCTGTGTCCCTGATGTACATCACTTTTTATTTGTCTGTTAACAGAAGCTATGTGATACGTGACACTATACCACAGTCTAAGGGATGAAGGTTTTCACTTGCTGCTACTGGTTGTGACCACTATGCTAAAGTGTATTAATGACTGGACAGATGTTGTTGTTTGCCTTTTCGGCTTTTCCCGGTTAGGGGTTGCCACAGCGGAACTCCGGTCCGTTAATGATTGGCAGTAGATATTTTTTGAGTTGCCAGCCCGATGCCCAACCTTCAGCAAAGGCACCCCCATTCACGCATGTCTTTCAGAGGCCACTCGACTGTGGGGAGGACATGCAGACTCCACACAGAAGACACTCCAGCCGAGAATCGAACAGGAGAACCACTATACCGACTGGACTGATAAGATAAATAATGTTAGGCAAAGAGCAAATATAACTCATTTAGGAAAGGATGTGTCCATTGTCTGTAAAGATCACTCAACCCCTATGAAACAATATAATGCCACAGACAACACTGGAGTTCTGGATACAGTATTCAGCAAAATGAGAATTCAGAGCATATAGAAGGAAATAAAAAAAAAAAGAAAGGAAGAAGTTCACAACAAATAAATAAGAAAAATGAACTGGTAAATGTCTACAGAGTAAAGAGAATACATATTGAAAAGGACACTGCTTTGTTATGTAACTCACAGATTACAGGGAATTGTAGCATTTTCCTAGCTGAAAACCTTCAGTTTACAAAAAAGTCATACCCCGGGGATTCATGAAGCTCGGCGCAAGGCCGGCGTAAGGTCTGCGCCAGCGGTGCAGTGAATAGCCGGTGCAGTAGCGCCATATGCATATTAATGAGAGTGCACCGCAACCACAGACACGTGCGTAGTGTACGTGAGCGAGCCCAGGTAGGATGCATCTGGAGGCGTGTCTAAGCCGGCATGAGGTGAGCAACCTAATGTGCTGACAGCCACGGTCCGCCCATAATAGTAATGGCAGCAGCCAGGTCCCGTGCAGAATGAAACGCACGTAGAGTATGCAGCATAGTACCCATCCCAAATAAACGGAGAAGCAAATACAAGCCACGAAGGCTTAAGTGTACCCATCCAAGGAGCAAAGGATACGCATATGACCGCGTTTGTCCCGCAATGCACCGTCAGTGGTTACACTCAGAGAAGGTGTACAGCAGTATGTCAGCACGCCGCACCGACATAGGAGTAGCGACTAAGGTCACCACCTGTCCCACTTTGGGTGGGGCAGTCTCTCTATGGGCAGTTGTGTCCCGAAAAAACGTATTAAAAATGGCAAATGTGCTAAGATTGTAGGACATAATGATATCCCGTATTTAATGTAATGGTAGCATGAATTGGTCATTTCTGTAACTGAAATACCTAAATGTCACAAGAAACAGAATAAGCAAGCAAATTGCCACAACAATAACCTTTTACTTAGGCAAACAAGTGAAGTTCTATGCTATATACTGACCGTGTGTATGTGTCGGCCTGTAAAGTCAGATGTGAGTCCCGGAAATATCCCAGCTTGGAAACTGGAAAAGGTGGCAACCCCAGTAGCGACATGGGCATGGTCACCAGGGTTACCAGCTGTCCCAATGTGCCATGGACAGTCCCTGATTGGACAGTTGTGTCCCTGCAACAATTGGAAAAATGGAAAATGACCTCTGATCCCCTGCCAAAAATATTCCCGCAATATACATGTAATAGTAGTATAAAACATATACATTTGTATATGAAACACATACATGGCATAAGAAAATGAATAAGGAACCCAAATGCTTACAGAATAAGCTTATAGTATGGCAAACAAGTGAAGTTCTGTCAACTGCACTTGCCGTGGGTATGTGTAGTCCTGCAAATTCCGAAGTTTCCACATAACATGCCCCACTATGGGCATTGGAAAAGGTGCCAACCATAATGGTCACAAGCAGTTGTGAGAGTACATAGCCGGGTAGCTGTGTCGACATAACAACAGTAAGGAATCAAGATACCTTAAACACAGGCAAACATGTGCATAGCAATATATCCCACACCCAGCAACGTCTCTGTCACATACACTGGATGGCGTATGTTGAAGTGTAATATCCAGAAGCAGAACCCATGCATTCGGATGTAATACACAATAGCCTCATTGTACATGTCAGTCCCACCCATGTACAACTGTGCACCCTAACCTGCTAGCATCCGTGTGCAGCTATACACCCACACACAATGTGCATACCTGAAATGTGGTAAGATGTTTGTGTTAGGCAATGCCACGCGCCAAATCACATTACCCACATGTCACCAACCCACCTCAGGTACAGATATGTAAATGGCTGCATGTAAATGTGTCTGCAGAATGTGTACATGCCGCATGTGGTATGTACCCGTCGAAACCATATAGGTTTGCATACGACACGGTGCACATAACTGTACACATGTGGACAAGTCGGGTTGTTGAACCACCGCATCGATGTTTAGCTATGCAGTGAAGTCGATCACATATAGCGGAACACGTGCCTATCAAACAGGACGTCCTAACAGGGTGCTACAGGCAAAGAAGGGGAAGGTGGGACATCACATGTGGAGAGTAGCGTTGCCGGACAGCCAAATACACACGGTCAAGGTAAAGGACAGAACAACATGCAAATGGCCGGATGGATGTTGTTCGAAAAATATATATAGAAACACATATGAAGTGCCAGTTTAGACTCGAAATACTATATAATGCATTGAATTGTACCGTACAATATGGCAGTAGAAGTAAGCCTGCATGTAATTGGTGAAGCTAAGCTGTAGTGTGATGGAATTCTGATCCTGGCAGTAACCAGTAGAGCAGGCTTATGTCTGTCAGCATTAATTATCTGCTGGGTTACAGAACAATAAATGTATGTACATGCATAACATCACCCCTTCCTCTGAGGAGGATGGCCTTGTGAGCTCAATCGAAGATAACAGTACAACTCCTTATCAGAGAGACAAAGCAACGTATTAAGAAATTAACTGAGTACTGTATCGGAACAGTCTAGGGTCCTTGAAACAGTTACAATCACAGAAGGACAGTGTAATTGACAAGGTGCCTTGCAAGGCTGTGTTATTCTCATGGGAAAACATTTTAAAAGCATGACCCCAGCACCCACGTATGTATAGACTATTGTGGACCATAGTGATGGAAATGCCCTGTGACCGACCACTTCAGTAAGGTGGGCAAAAGCTGATTGTAAACACTATATAAAGAAACTGCTTACTGTATAGAGTCAGACAAAACTCTCATACTTGGACTGTATATGATTTAGCCTGCCTGTGTACACTACTAAAACTTTCTGAACCCGAGCCTCCTGTGTTATTGATCGTCACTTAGAAAAGCCTACTGATAACTACAGTCTGGTTTTAACAACTTATTTGACATTGTGATCCTTGTAATCCGGAATTCCCTTGGTAAGCTACAGGTCAGAGTGCATGGTTGGTTAGACATCTACGCAGGAGAATTTGCCTAAATGGTTCTTCTTGAATGAAAAGACCTCCGACTGAATTGTTGTGTGTAAAGAGGCTGTTTACTGTCTGATCTGTGGCTGAAAAGCGGAAAACTGGATCCCAAGAAGAAATCGTGCAGCCTTAAACAGGAGGCTCAGGTAAGGAGTGTTTGCCTCTTTGTCTCTATTGTAGATCAGGGACCAGACTACATTGTGTTTCTGTTAACAGTTGTGATAGCGGGTCGAAGACCTATCCAAATACTGTTAATCTGAACATAGGTCAGGGGAACACACAGCAGAGTAAATAGTCATTGTAGACACTACAGTGGATACAGGGAAGGAGACACCACGTGGTATGAGAGAAGGGTACATAGCAGTCGTGTAGAGGATATGGGAGATTATTGAAGAAACAGATCATGTGATCCGCGTTTGACGGGTGACGTGAAGTATATGCAATCGCAGAGAGCACATAATGTGAGTTATCCAGCAAAATGGGGTAATAAATACGACATTGATGGTATATTACACAAAATCTCGTTACTGAAACATTGTAATCCCTGAAAATGTGATGCACATGTTCTACGGTAAACACCTGTTCCACCCTGAGAGGGACAGTCCCTCTTGGCCAGTTGTGTCCTGCAAACAAACCGAACAATGGCAAATGTCCTGAAATCTCAGGACAAACATTTCCCAGATATATTTCAAAATGGTAGCATAAAACAGTAATTATGTATCTGGAACAACAAAATATCATAATAAACAGAATAAGCAACTGAAATGCTACAACAATTGGTCGCTCTCCTGGCAAAAAGTGAAATCCTGTCCTATGTACTGGCCGTGGGTATGCTTTTTCCTGGAAAATTACACGTTCCGAACACTAATGTCCCACATTGTGCATTTGAAAAGGTGGCAGCCCTAACATGTGCAGGTGACAAAACAGCGACAATTGGGTATCCGTCATGCACATAGGTGGATTGAGGTAGTGAACTGAAGGGAACAGAACACTACAAATGTCAAAGCATACATACGTCCCCAGAGACGATCATAATACAGTAGTACCGATAGCCCCCGCCCCACAACACCCTACCACCTCCGATACCACATCCAGGATATGAAGCGGGAGGGCAGGCTAGTCCCCACACGTTATCCTGTGGCAACAGAGGTAGCACAATGACCAAATGTAACAGAAG